>NC_031769.1:74806077-75106077 GCF_001522545.3 Parus major | reverse complement strand
ATAAACAGTACCAAGACAAATGCTTAAGAAGTCCTCCATCTTCCAAGTTTAGATTTTCCCTATTCAGATTAAGCATAAAAGAATTTAAGCATGGGTGTAAGGAACACATTTTTAATTAGCCACCAAACCAGGGAACATAACTTGGCTCCTTTTATTCACTACACACACAAAGCCAGTACAGGTAAAGGTTAAAATCTCATTCTGTGACATTGAACCATCTTTGCAAGGCACAATCAGAACAGCTTGAGGTCTGCTGCCTTGTAACGATTTCATAGTTAATAATACATTCACATGTGTGTGTCCATAGTCCACATTTGTGTGTGTATGTGTTTGTGTGAGAGTGTACACAAAATATATATGTCAATGTATGGAACAGCTACGGCATCATTTTCAACCTTACTTAAGAAGGCACTCTAGTACAGACAACAAGTTTCAAGACTTTGAATGTTGTCTCTTCTTGTTCTTAATATGGTTTTAACTGTCAATGTTAGTAAGTCATAAATATGAGAATAATGCAATAAGAACTATCACAAATACCCACTTCTGTATTTTTTTATTTTTGTTCTATATTTAAAGTGTCTGCAGATCTTCATATATTTCCTTCCTCCTCACTGTCAGACACTGAGGATCACAGTTATCCAGGTAAAAAAGACTGGCATTCTCCGCATTGTAATAGTTTTTTATTCTGCTTTGAAAAAAATCTGAGGACCAACTGGAGTTAAGAAAAAAGTCCTAGGTACTTCTACTGAGTCAACTTCCATGTTTTGCTGTGTATCTGCAGTCACACAGAGACAAGGAAAAAAAGGACTTTTAAAATGTGCTCTCATATTCCTAAACATTCTCTCTTTTACCCTCTCACTGCTTTCTTCACAAACACCTATGCCCATTGGCCTCAGAGAATATTAATAATTTGCAATATTCCATAGTATTAGAATCAGCCTCTTTAAGATCAATGGTAGTAAGTCTTCCTAAAGAACTTCTCCAGCCTTTCTTGAACATATACACACACACACATGCACAGACACACACACTCACACATACTGCTGTTTCACAACTAATCTGCACAGTACATGTGCAGACCTGCAATGACCATGACAAATGCTTTCAAGCCTTGTGCTGCCTAAAGGTCATGCTGGAGATTTAGTTTTCAAGCCTTCTAAAATATTTTGTTGGCACTGTCACCTCTGCTTTAGATGCCCAGTTCTCTTGGATGACACAGGACTGACCACAGGCATTGATGTTCACTCACTCTCCACATAAAAAACATTTTTTTGACTTAGAAATAACTTTTGAAATCTTCAAAGCAACTTGCTGAAAGTTGCTTCTCAATTCTTTCAATAATCAAGAAAGTTGCTTCTCTCAATAATCAAACAAAATCTAGAACTTCTTTAGATTAACTATGTTTACCAACGGGTTCAATGCAACCTGAGATACAGTTGGATTTATATTTTCCAGGGAGCAATGGACACAAGACAAAACAACACATAAGAATTCCTTCCTATGCAAAGGCTAAACAAATCTGCCAGAATTTAATTGCACCAGGGGACTTTAAAACACAGTTTTCTGTTTTCACCTTGGAATTACCTGGAAATAAAAATAGATTAAGAACACATCAATAAAGCTTGACATATAGAATCACTATTCATATTCAAAGATGAGAAAATCATATTTCTACTGTTTTGTATCTTATACAATCCTGTTGACTTCAGAACGCTTGACACTGGTGTACAGGATTTTACTGTACATCCTGTGGGAGCACCGTGCAATAGAAATACAGTGCAGAAATGGTTGCATGCTGCCTGGTCTGTCTGATATTGCTGATACTTTTGACAGGAATAATTATTCGACCTGGTTAGCAGTACACAAGAGACTCCATTTGATACCTATAGTTGTCTTCAGGACACTGGCCATATGTTATAGACAGCAGTTGTGAAACATCCACCATATGCAATCGCTTGCTACTTAGAAATTATTACAATCATTGCTTAAGAATGAGCAAAGAGACAAAGAAAGGGGCCACCATATAAAAAATGGTAAGGATGAGATCACGTCCTACATCAAAAGCAAGTGGAGGCAAAGTGTCTGACCCCAAATTATGGGAATAATCTCTCTTCTCTTCACCTCTCCACTATAGTCTAGTTTTACCTGTGACCCCTGAAATCAGCAGGAATTTTATAATTTATTTTATAAAGTGAAGGAATCAAATATTAAGCATGTCTTTTATGGGCATCAGTAACTACTGTTGAGGGGAGATTCTCAGCATCCATCATAATTTTATATAGCAGTTCCATGAAGGACTAGAATGTCCTATCTTAGTGAACACTAACTTACTCCACAAGTAGGACCATAGACCTATTACAGTTTTGCAATCAGGAATACTGTTGCCTCAGGGAAATGTATCTATAGCTCAGGCAAAGGGTGGAAAAACCTGCTCTGCAATCTCTGGATATGATTATGCTAGCCAGTTTATTCCTACACAACCTTCAGGAGATCCTGTCCTGGTTCTGGAAAGTATCCAGGAGCACAGAATGAGAACTCTGTTCTTGCTATACACTAAAAACAAAGAAAATTCCTCCACTGTGAACTACACCCACAGTAATAAAAAGAAGTAACTGAAGTGTTTTCTTCAGATCACAGTGGTGCTTGTCAGTTTTGCTCTTGAATTCTGGTATCTGAATGAAGTCTCTCAATGATCTTTGCTAAGATGTATTTGCTTTTTTTATTTGTCTGTGACATTTACAAACAATTTAGAGGTGCATGAGGCTGCTTTGAGTCTAGCTTTATCAGATTATGGAGACTCAGGATTTTGTTGCATCTTTCCATTCCCTGTCAACAGCAGCCCATACCTACAGGTGACTACCTATTTTCCAAGTGTAATCACAAGAGGAAAGCAGTGTGACTGGATGGAGGGCAGCAGAAAAGTAAGTCAGGGCATCCATGAAAATGGGGTAACTCTTGAAAACTCTTTAAAACTCATGCAGCTCCATCAATCTCCTTCAGCCTTTTCTGAATACTTTTCAGTGAGTGATGAAAAAAAGTGTGGTGTGTTGTGAACAGAATCCTAAGGCAAATTAAAAGTTTAATTAGAAGATAAATTTCTCAGGAAAACATGGAAACTTGGAAAAGTGTCACCATATCCTTGATAACTAGAGATAACAGGAAAGCAGAATCTAAAGCACAAAATCATAAAGAGAGAGGAGAAACAAATAGTTACAAGCTATTAGGGAGAAAGGCTAAGTTAGTTCTTTGACATCATCAGAAGCTCTTCATGCTAACAAAAGGAAAAGGATTTTTCAGCTATTTTGAAGTATCCAGATCTTTTGAAATCAATAAGTTAGACATCTAAGTACTTATATTGTCCCACAGTTTTAATCAGCCTTGTATGGAAGAGCAAGAGAGAATAAAGATTTCTAATTCACCTCATGAGGCAGCCATGATATTGATGGGGAGCTGTTACATGCCAGCCATGGGTGGGGAGACAGAAATCCACTACTCAAGATCCAGATGCTCATCAGACAAAACAGTCTTGTTCATTGTTTAGAGCTCAGTTAACTACCCAATTCAAACCTACCAGGCTTAGATAGCTCATTGGCTGGGATTTCTCTGCCCAGATCATTGGGCAGTGATGTGCTCTCTACTAAGTTTGAATGGGGATGGCTGAGGGTCCCATGTAACTTGGCCAGGGACTTGTTCTGGCATGAACTAGGCTAGCCAAATTGAATTTGTGTTACGGTCAGATTTACGTTGTCCAGTCCAGGCCAGCTGTACTATGACAATACTGTGACAGGGAGCTATAATGATTTCACAGTCACAGAGTTCCAGGCTACATCAATGTGGTGGCATGGCATGACTTTGCTTCTCACTGCCTTTTAAGTGAACCCACTCATTTTTAACAACCATTTTTTCATAGCAAATACCTGTTTCATAAGTCTGCCAAACCCAATTGAGAAACTCAACACACTTTTCTTTTGGGAATTGATAACTGGCATTCATGGGCATCTTTGAAAAAAACAATGACATTTGTTTTAAAAAAAAGTCACCTTTCCAACACATAGCATACAATATGCCATAAAAATTCTAAAACCTCAAAAGGACTTCAGATTAGCATGACAATAATGTGGTGGGATCCAACCCCAGCTGTTCTGTATTTTTTAAGCCAACAGAATGTTATGTGTAACATTTAATTGTTCCTTAACTAAATAATTTTTTTTCTGAACAAGCTGAGAAATATACCTCATACCTACCCATGCATTCCTGCAATTACTGATGGGGCTGTTGATGGAAGATTGGAATTTGCCGGGTGAGCTGCTGATCAATGAACCTTGCCAATGTATCCAGGAATATCTGGAGTGCTAAAGGAAACAGTTAAAATGGGGATGGAGTTGGAGAAAGGGTAAATTAAATGACTATAGGCTTGAAATATGATTTATAGATAAGTTCTAGAATGGATAGGCTTTATCAAAGATAGATGGGGTAAAATCTCTTAATAATAAAATGAGAAGTGCTTAGAATGTATAAACTGTCATAGCTTCTTTAAGGTTAGATGATGATCTAAGGGATGGTCTGGGCCAAAATCTCTGGTTACACATCCTAAAGGTGAGCTCTTTGGAGAATTTTTTTTTTTCTTCAATCTGTTTAGGTTTAGTGTCTGTATAATATGCATGATTAGAAGCAACATTTAATCATAAAGAATAAATGAAGTCACAGAGTTTACATAGAGCAGAAAAAGCAAGGAAATATTCTTTTAAAATGTGATACAGATTTAAATAATATTTAGTTTCCAGCTTCAAATATGGAATTTACATAGCAGATTTTAAGCCAACAGGTGTGATTTCTCATGGGCTAAAACATAAATGATTTTCCAAATTATTCTAAGGTTCTCTAAATATCCCTCAGAATTTAAAATATAGTATTAACAACATTTCTTAGACACCAACTTAAATTCTAGTGTGAGTGCACCACTGAACTGAGATAGTATGCATCACATTTTGTTTGTTGAAAATGAAAGCTTTTTGGTAATTCTGATGCTGTTTTAATGTGAAAATGAAAATCAGAGATCATTAAAGACATGGAGTGAAAAAGCTCTACTTATCTGAAGCAGTATAAAGAAAATTTTGATAACAGTTGTTGCAAGATGAAGCAGAGATGGACAAAAATGAAAGAAAAAGTAGGTAATAATATGAATTCAGATAAATTATCCATGAGTATTAGAAATAAAACAATATAAACTCCCAATATAATACTTTTTTTTTGCAACTCAGTTTTTCAGAGAATATCAATCAATATTGTTCTGTATTGACATCTCAAAGTAGGACATTGTTGAATTATACAATTATACATAGGACACACATGAATTATGCATATGCATCCAGACCACCCATACACATGGAGGTAAAGGCTCACAATAAGCTGCTTCATCTGCTGAATCAACTAAATATTTGGGATTATACACCTTGCCTCTGTTAGTCATTTGTGGGTCTTCACACCATTTAACTGGGAGCAGTGTCTCCTTTCAAACACTTTCTGAGGTGTTCTTTGTTTCCTCTGTACTCTGTGGAAAAATAGACAGTTTCTTTAATTATAAAATGCATAGAGTTACTAACTAGTATCATGCAGCTGATGAGCTCCTTCTCCACAACTAAGTTCAGCATGGGATGCAAAATTAGACACATGTGAGAGATACATTTATCAGACTTTGTGTATCTCTGACTTTTGTAGTGGGAAATTTGACTCTGAAATTCCTCACCAGAATAGCAGAGGCAATGACAAAATGCTGTATCTACCATCCCAGTTATAACACAGGATTCTGAGTCAACTGTATTTGGCATGGGAGCATTGGTGGTGTGTGTTGTAGTTCTTGCAGACATAGTTAGCTGAAGGACCACCTAATTCTCTTAGTTTGGAGTAACCTTGCACTAACCCATACCTTCATACACTGCTACACTCCCTGTTCTAGTCTAGACTCCATGTTCTAGTCTACAATTCTCCAGAGAAAATGGATTTGTAGAATCAGTACAGAGGTTTTGTAGCACTTGGGAAGCTGTTGCCTATAGGGAATCACTAAGTAGTTGGCTGGGCAAGGAACAAATTTGCTCTCTGTCTTGACAGCAGCTGTTCAGGGTCAACAAGTGGCTTGAAAATCTTTTAGAATTAGCCAAAATGGGTTGCGTTCGAATTTGCTTTTTCATGTCAAAGTAGACAACTGTTAGGTTACGAACACAATAGGTGTCTCTGTAGAAAATTCTCTCTGTATGTAAGGATCCCAGCAAGGGACACAATGGTTATTGGGTGGTTGTGACTGTAAGCACATGAATTCATCCAAAACTGAAAATTCAACAACAGCAACAACAGAATGACTAGGTTGGAAGAGACCTCCAAGATCGTCAAGGCCAACCCATGCCCTAATACCACAGCTAGACTCTGGTACCGAGTGCTACATCCAGTCTTTTTTTAAACACACCCAGAGATGGTGACTCCACCACCTCCCCAGGCAGACCATTCCAGTATTTTATTATTCTTTCTATAAAAAACTTTTTCCTAATATCCAACCTATATTTCCCTTGGCGCAGCTTGAGACGGTGTCTTCTCATTCTGTCAGTTGCTGCCTGGAGAAAGAGACCAACCCCCACTTGAATACAACGACCTTTCAAGAAGTTGTAAAGTATATGTCATGCCATTCTGAAGGAATCAGTCAAACTGTGAACCCAGTTTTATTACCCTGGTGATAGGCTACATACCAATATACATCTGTCACATGTCATGAAATTCCAGTGATTTCCATGGAAGTATAAGGGCGTCACAAAGAGGAGTAGATGACAACAAGAAATCCTATATTAGCTCACAGCATTTTACAAGCCTATTTGAAGTTAAATCACGTAACTACTGTATAACTGTGAGGCATCTGATTGATAAAATCTTCTCACCTTTGAAACTTGCAAAAGTAGAAAAGAATACAAAAGCATCATAAATGGGCAAACATGACCCAAAAGTTGATCTGAGAAATTACTCAAGATAAAGACTTGTTCTAGACTGTCTGTTAGAAACAATTGACAGAAATTGGTACATTCATAATAAGTGGGATGAATGTAGATCTGTAAAAGAGAGCTGAACAGAAAGAAGCTAAAGGTACCAGGAAAGTAAGCAAGGTTACACTGCAGTAAAGAAGCTGCTCTCCTGGGAACCTGCAAAGAAGATGCAAAACTGTGCTGTGGTTATGTAGGTAGATGAACCAGATAGAGCAGAAGAAACTGAGGTTTAAAAAGTACCCCTTTGTGTTTTTGTGTTTTTGATTTTTTGGATCAAGATGTCTAGCTCTTGTGTGCTTTCTCTGATGAGCTGCTAACCCATGTTGTTGCTGCTGAAGGAAACAACTAAGTGCCAGCCTACTACTGGGCAACACACAAAACTCCTCTGTGGTTATACTGCCGTCATCAAGTTTTCTTTCTGTAACCATGACATCTTTCTTGTTCGTATGTCCTAGCAGCTCTTAGTCCCAACAGTAACAAATATTTAGTGTTGACAGCTGAATCTGTGCAGGCAGTAAGATTTTTCAAGTGAATTGTAGTGATTCAGAGTGCCTCTGCATTGGTGTGCCTTTGCTTTTTATGTCCAGAGAATCATAGAAACACTAAGGTTGGAAAGGACCTCTAAGATTATCAAGTTCACTGTTAACCCAGGACTGCCAAGTCCACCATTAAACCATGTCCCCAAGTGCCACATCTACACATCTTTCAAATATCTTCAGGGATGGTGACTCCACCACTTCCCTGGGCAGCCATTTTTTCTTGTCCTATTGTTTGCTACCTGGGAGAAGACACTGACCCCACCTGGCTTTTGGGTAGCTTTAGAGAGGGATAAGGTTCCCCCTAAGCCTCCTTTTCTCCAGGTTAAACAACCTCAGCTCCCTCAGCTGCTCCTCATAAGACTTGTGCTCCAGACCCTTCACCAACTCTGTTGCCCTTCTCTGGACATGCTCCAACACCTCAATGTTCTCTTGTAGTGGGGGGTCCAGAACTGGACAGGGGCTTTCAGGTGGAACTTCACCATCTTGAGATATCCTTGTACATTTTTATTTCCTGGCAATGATCAGTAAGGTCAGTGTAGACTTAATTTAGTAGGCCTTCCATACTGATATTTAGACCTATTTGAGATGCCTTAAGGCATCTCAGATAATTCCCTATAATGCAGGACTCACGGGGGATACATAATGTTGAGAAGCAGCAGCTGGAACTGATGGTCTAGAGTACCTTCAGGGCATTGGATGCCCAGGCTTGCCACATAACTTCTTCATCACCTATTTATATGGGAGTGAAATCTATATTTCCCTCAAATAATCTGTAGTTCTTGAAAGCCTTGGATCTAACACTTCAGCTTCAGCAATGGAGGTATCCAAGTTCTTCGTGCAAAAATTCCATCTAGTGGGATACCTGATAGATTCTTAGCTTAACACTTACAAGCAAAGAGTTCCTAACATCTTACTCTTTCTTATAAACACTCCTGTATAAATGCAATAGAACTAAATCACCATATGAAGTTATTATAACTCTTTTGGTTATTACTGCTATAAAATAGGCCTCTCAGATCTCACTCACACTATATAAGGCTTGCAACTGGTTTCCACCTCAAGTTCTTGTCCAGGAAGACTGACTTGTAACACATTTGTGCCCTTCTACATCCTTTTTGCCTCTGTGATCCTATTTGCCAAACAGAACAACCTGTGCTAAAATTGTCTCAGGCACAATCCTGTGTTCCTGAGTCAGGAAATTAATATACTCCCTCATATTGTGAAAGAATATACCTAAGATTACTTGTGAAGGCAAAACAAAGTGCTTAAATGCAGAGCAGAAAAATAGGACCAACATTCTGGCTGTCATTTCACACCCATCTTCCCCAGCCATCAAAGAAGGATAGGGGATGGGTACTTAAAAATGGGTTTGGGGTTCCTGAAAAGATGAAACCATCAAAATGGCAGCTCCCCCAAACATTTTGAATCATGTTGAACTGAAAAATTTTGTTTCTACAATTTCAAACAATTTTATTCTGCTTTGAAATTTTTCAGTCCCCCTTGATAGTATGAGGTAATATTTTTCAGACATCATAAAGCATTTCAAGCAATAAAATCTCATTTGGAAAATGACAAAATAGGATATTTCAACACACACTTCCCTCCACAACCCCTGAATGAGTCAAATTGGAGAACCACTGAACAGGCATATATGGTAGACAAGCTGTCAGTTTCTGAAGAAAGAATACTTTGTGAGAAAGCTCTACAGCAGTCCTTGGAAATGACTATGCAAGGTGCAAGACAGCAGAGGGTCCTGTTCCCAGCTAATTGTGGTCTGTGAAGTTTCTAATAACTTGAATTTCCAAGGGATGCATGCACATAGTTGGAAAAAGACTACACTGAAGAAATATGTGAAGACACTACAGATATACTGATGTGATAGTACCATTTTGCTCAATGTGCTTGAGAAGCCATGAATAAATGGTAGTTTCAGAAAACATCTTTGTGCAAGAACTGCAGGAGTTGAAACATCTAGGAGTTTGTCTTCTTAGCAACGGCATGTTTCCCATTTCAGTTAAGTTCTTTTGACCTGTTGTCTTCACACACACAACACCTCTGGCACTGGACAGATCACTTCAGCCTTCTTGGTCTGTACCTGTCAAAAACCAGTACTGTAACTTGTTATACCAAGGTACTGGCAGTGCATTAGTTGATGCTTCAAGAGTGCTATTACGTAACTAATACTTCGTGAAAATGCACATGCATTGTGTAAGCACTGCCCTCTACTGTGGTTTAGGAGTGCTGAGGGATGAGTATAAACTTTTGAAAATCTGATGACTGCCACATTTTTTACTGACTTTTTACATTTTTTACATTGAGAAGGCAGAGGTTTTTACCATGGAACAAGAAAACAATCACCGTCCTAACTGTTTCAGTCAAATGTCAAGAGGCAGATTCCAATAGGCACTGCAGTGAATCAGGAAGCTGTTGTGTTATAACATAAAAGACACACTAAAAAGAAAAGCACAAGTCAGATGTAGGAAATAAACCTGGATTGACACGAGCTGTTGCTGCATTCACTGGAATGCACTGAATGTGCTACACTATTACTGCATTAAGTTCTGCAAGCTCACTAAAGGTGTAAGGGAGCTCTAACAATACCAGGGAGTTATTTGTGGCTGTCAGACCAGAGCCCAGCCCCTGAATACTACAGAGGAAATCCCCATCACCAGTGTGGGAGGCTTTTTTCCATTGACCCTTAAAACACCTGCAGAATCTAAAATACCAGATAGAGCATAACCTTGTTTCAGTAGCTTGTTGGGGAAGAAGTCAACAGAGGATAAAAGCTGGTGGCTAGGGATGAAGTAGAATTATACAAAATAAAATATACATATAAAGGCTTTTAAGAAAAAAGGAACAGTGTATGACATTTTGGAAACCCATGTGATCCAATAAAAACAGTTTCTCTACAGTTTTCAAAACTGTTGAGTTCGAAATGCATTTCTAAATAAGAAAGACAATATTTCAAAGTAGTTGTTAATAACAAGAAACAATGATTTGGGTCATTACTTATTTTCACTTTTTAATAACCTGGCACCTCTCAAAAGTGCTCAGAGAATTTATCAGTCTGAGCCCTCCTGGAAGTCACTGTACGTCTGCTGCAAAATTTCCTCTGAAAACACAATGTTTTTCCAGTATTTGGACTGTCCTCTTCCTTGGTACATATGTGGGTTGGAGCAGCAGTTAGACACAGGAGATCAGATTGTGGCGTTTGGTGTTTGTGGCCAGATCTTCACAGGAGCTTAGAGATCAACATGCACCCAGAATGTGAACTCTTTCAGAATTCTGGTTTTCATGTGTGGTTGCTGAGCTATTTTTGAAAGCCTGGCTAGCTGCACAAAACTTACTCATTTAGCACTCAGTTGCTTATCTACCTAATATATGGGTATATATGACATATAACATATATATGACATATATATATATGACATATAAAGCCAAATGCTGGATTCATCTTCCACAAATAAATTAATATTATAAGGAAACCATTAACAATCAAACCATTATGAAACAAACCAAAAATAATAAAAGAAACAGACACAATTCAGAATTTAAAGTCTTGTAAAAGAAGTCCCAGAAGTCTCAGTTCTGCAAAATATGTGAACAGATTCTCAGTCCTATCCCTGCTCAGGAAATCTTGTTAAGCAGATAACTTTAACTCACTGATTCCAATGGAATTTAAACTTAATGGGTTTGAAGAAACAAGAATGCAAATATAAGAGAGTTTACAGTTAGCAGACAAGTAGAGAAGGTAGGGGGAAAAAATGAAGAAAAAGAAAGTATGCAGAAAAAAGTTGTTACATTTCAAAATACCACAAAAGCCATTTGAGTCACTGAGCAACTGTTATCCAGTATGCTTTAAAAAAAAAAATCACACAAGCAACATACACTGAAAATACAAAAAGACATCAATGCATTCAACTTGGAACCTTGTTCAGTAGTAGAATAAAAAGAAAAGTTTCAAGCTTACACCACGTGTATTCTGACAATGTGGTCCACACTGAAGCACTAGGCTGTAAAATGAGATTGTAAGTTTTATAAAAAGTTTTATGAGGTCTCTTGGTGAAAGAGGACTGCATCAGAGAGAGAGACTTTCAGAATACTGTTCCACAACAGCTTCCTGATTTTTTGACTGTCACTTTTTAAAATAATTATTTCTATGTTACCCTTGGCAAATAAATGGTAGAAGATTCCAGCTTTTAGGCATACATTGCAACATATCTGGGGATGAAAAAGAGCAACAAGTTCATTCGAAAGCAAATTCAGGAGTCCATATACAAACCATGGATATTAAGAATGATGCTATATTCCAGGGCTGGAACAGACCTCAAGAGAGTATGCTATTCAGGACTTTCCCCAAAGGCAGATTTTAATGAAAGCCTGAAAGAGAATGAGAACTGAATTGTGATCCAGGATTTTTGGTCAAGTGCAAAGATATCTGACCCAAACTGCACATCCATAGCTCTCTCTGGGCAATTTTCACTGATCATTCTAGACTGCCACAAGATTACACGCACAGTTATTAATAAGTTCATATTCATAAAGTTAGCACTTCTAGATGAATCACAACATTTATGACATGGCCTTTTATATGTGCTGAAACTTACACAGTTATTCCATATCTGAACCACTGAGGAAATATGGATAACACACGATTATGATTGCTAAATTTCCATTTTTATTTCAGTCTAAATTTTAATAACTATGACCATCACTTTGTCTTAATTAATATTATATGAAACCAAGTTTGAGCAAAAACTCTAAAAAACGAGTCTAAAAACTCTAAAAACGAGAGTTCAGTTAAAAAAATAGCACATGCTTGGGTTCAGGATATGTGAAGTTTCATTCCTAACTGTGCTACACATTCCCAGTGGGAATTTGGTGAATGATCTTACAACATTGCACCTGGATTTACATCTGTAAAACTTCCAAGTTGCATGGTAAGGACTTCAAAATATCTAGAGTGCTGGATATATGCACAGCAGGTCTTCACAATGCTGATCTTGTATTAGGGGCTTTTAGGCTCAACTACAGCATAAGTCAAGACTTTTATCTTTTTTCTAATTCCTTAAGAAAAAAGAAGAAAAGCAGAAGATGGTTTCCTGTTCTGCCAAAAGGAAGAGAGGGTGGGTACAAAGCTAACATAAAAAACATGCCCAGGTTCACCACTCTTCCTGTTTGTCTCTGCAGCTACATGACAGATGAGTCTTAGTTACTTTCAGCTTTGTTAATCATTTGAATGGCAACCACTTTCTTGCATGGTTTGGGGAAGAACAGTGTCTCACTCTGGAGTAATGCCCGGACACTGATGCTGTTGCCAAGTGCTGCAAGCAGGAAGTACTGCTGCTACTCCATGAGAGTGAAAGTGACTATTTACTAAGAGAGCTTTACTTACAAATCATATTTAGGCTTCTCAATCTAAAGTATATCTCTAACGTTTCAAGGATTTTGGTCAAGTTTAATGGCCTATACACACCTTTCCAAAACTATTTGCAAACATACAAAGTGAGAAAAACAAATTATAGGCAAAGTTTTATGCCTTCTGACTTTCTCCTTTCTTCTGCTCAAAATTACAGCAATTTTGATGTCTGACAGTCCCAGACAGATAGTAAGTGTGAAAAACTTAGTAAAATCTTCCAGATGGAATTGATTTTTTCACAAATTAGGGTTTTTTGAGCTTTTAGATGTCAGAATATTTTAAATCTCAGAGACTTTGGTCTCTTTGTTGCCAGAAATCAATGAAATCCATAGTTTCACTCATTAAAACCAGAAAAATTAGATGCAGCATTCCAGAGAAGGCAATAAAGAACCAATTGCTCAAATTTACAAATCCTCCATGATACCACATGATGAAAATAGTCCCAGATAGGATGTCTGCCTGCAGCTGAGTGCACACATCTGCTTCTCTTCTTCGAAGCTCCACCATAACAGCAGTACAATCTCGCAGAACTAACGGTTAACAATCCTGTAACTTCACTGCAATTCAGACATCTCTGTTCAGCAGTATGTTGTATTCTGTATGTGCTGTATTTTGAAAGCATATTAATTTCTCAATAAATATTTTTTAAAATTTTTGTTATAATTCAAGCAGAAAAGTTAGATGCAGGCTCTGAGAAGCTAGATGACTTGTGCAGAAGGTGAAATAAAATAATCACAATGGCGCATTATGTCATAAAATCTTGGAATTAGGCTTGTTTTCAGTAATATGGGTCAAATGTGATGACCTTACAATGATTAGCACCTCACTTTACCTGTGAACCTGCTTCTGTATGAAGAATGATGTGCTGTTCCCCACAAGGTAACAGCATGTGATACACTGCAAAAGGATATACATTTATCCTGAAACAGGTGTAAGAAACATAAATGAACAGATCTAAGTTGTAGCTCAGAAATTCTAGCTACTCACAAGACAGCTACCAGCAACTACAAGACAACTACCAGGAGTGTTTAGCAGATACTCTGACATGAGTAACATCCAGCATCAAGTCTTTTCTTCAGAATACGGAGGGCAATATTTCTACAGCTTCTGACCCTCTGCTTCACTAGTGAAAAATCCTTTCTGTACTTTCCAAATGTGAACTGAGGAAGACCATTTCAAGGAATCATGGGAAAGACTGATGCAAAGAGAAATTCTGTTTAAGTAAAAAGGACAGTTTAGTTCCTCTTTTATTATTTTAATTTGTATCATTAAACTGTTACTTTTACCATTTTCCTTTCTCAAAAGTTTGCAAATAAGCGCTTAATATCAGCTCAAGCTACTAGAGACAGGTTTAGGAATGGCTTAAAGTGAAAACCTTCAAAGTTAATGATGTAGCTAAAAGTATAGTTTTCCAATAGCATTCAGGGAGCTTTTGCACACTCAAAGGCCATCTAGTGACTAAAGTTAACATACTTTACGCATGACAATATTTAAATCATGCTACTCATCAAACATTGAACAGATCATTAATACTAAAGAACAGGAAAAAATTGAAGTATGAAAATATGGTGTAGTTTCAAAATAAACCTTTCCATTTTTTTCACCCAAGATTGGATTTTTAACAGTGTTTTCCCTTTTCCCAAATAACAAGAACTCAAAAGGCAGTATCTAAATCATAAGAAGTGAAACATAGTGCACAATGCTTGTGTAGTGAGGCTTTGAAGTTTGCATGTGGTTAAGTGGAACTAAGTCTACACCAGTGCTGTCTTCAAAATTTACTGCACCAACACAGCAGATAGAAAGTAAATAGAAGATATGTACATTATTCATAAGACAGCTGGTGGAGGGATCATTCAAGAAACCATGATAGCATTGTCTATCTATCTATCTATCTATCTATCTATCTATCTATCTATCTATCTATCTATCTATCTATCTATCTTGCTTTTCTTCCACCCTGCTGAGGTATCTGTCTCTCCCACTGTATGCCTGACTGCCCAATAACTCACCTGTCCACTGAGTTTGCCTGAGTAGACTTTCTGGATCATAGTCTGGAAAGGAGACATGTTCTTATTTTCCATCATACTTTGACCAACTTTTCTTTCTTTGTCTCAACTTAACTCTTCTTTGATTCCTATTAAGACTCCCCCATGACCTTTTACTGGACTCATTTAAAATGCTACACTCTGAGATAGGTTTGAATAGGTGAAATACAGAGTAATGCAGAGGTGATTGTTTTGGACAGACAACAAAAAACCCCTTGAGTTTGTGCATGGGTATGATTACCATGGTGTTTTCTAAATGTCATGTCTTAATGCAAACATCAGATGTATGAAATCATTGCAATCATTCCCTTTACAGGTTTCTTCTGTTCTGCTTTTTATTTTTAACTCTCTCACAGGAGAAACATGCAGGACACATTTTTGATATAGTTATTAACTGACTATCTTAACTTATCTAGTAACAGAAGGCTGCTTTCTGTAATTAACTTGTTAATTATCTCAGAAGATTAAGTCTTCTGAGATAATTAACTGTCCACAGACTTCGTAAAAGGATTGTTAAGACAACTCCAATATTCACAAAACCTGAAATTTACAAAGCACCAGAACTCTGTGGAGAGATAAAAGATCTTGTTTGAAATCTATCCCAGAGGCCTCCAGCAACCTAAAATCATAATTACATGCCTTTTGTATGCAACATTTGCTAATTAATATGACTTAATATTTTTTTCAGGCAGCAATTGCAAACCTGAATTTTAGTTTATTAAAAATAATAATTGTTACAGTTAATAATCACAAGTAAACTAACTTAATGTGAGAATTGTTAAGGTAGTGCATCATTCTTTCCAGTTTTTCATCAATATCCTTGTACTTTGTTTTCACATTCTGCATGCATGTCTTCTGTATCAATTTACAGGGAGGGCCAGGAAAGAAATATGAAACATGAAATAATATGAAGCAGTTATGAGCATGTGGTGCATTTATTATGCATTTGAGACTGTATTTACTTGAAAACATTTTTGTGGGTCTATGACCTACACAAAAATTAGGCTCCCTTTCATTAGCAAACCTAAAATCAGCAAGAAATTGTTCACTGACTTGGCTTATTTTAGGTTTGGGATTGTATCTTCTTTTTGTGAAACACTGGGAAACAGGATCAGCAAATCTCCCTCCCTCTGTTGATTTTGGAGGCTATATTTTGGAAGGAAACATATTATTCTAAGGAACTCCTTTTTAAGCTCGTCTTGGGTTGCAATGAAAGATGTAACAAAAAATATTTATTCTATTACCAGCTGTTAAAACCAGGTGTGGCACTGTTTTTTGTCTCTTCCACAACCCATCCTCCCTCCAGGGGAATATCTTCTGTTACTGGGCCATTGAGTCTCACTGCATGACTGATAAAATTACATCATCCCATTGTGAGATGCTCCACCCAGGGGGAGGAGTCAAACATTCCTACTTGAATATAATCAAAGACTTGGAACACCACAGTCAGCCTTCCTCCGCTGGATTCCCAGAGGAAGACCAGACACATCTACACCACCACTGGACCTCCAGAGGAAAACTACACCCTTCTATGGTATCATTGCTTAGACAGAACCACATCTGTCACTCCAGGAGGACTGAAGCCACCATTTAATCAGACTGCTACCAGCACCTTGACCAACAGGGTGTCAGGTTGTATTTTGACTCTGTCAGTGGGTTTATTTTTGGGAGGTGGGGGGTTGGTTTTTGTAATACTGCATTTTTATTTTTATTTTCCTAGTAAAGTACTGTTATTCTTATACCCATATTTTTGCCTGAGACCCCCTGATTTCAAAATTATAACAATTTGGGGTGTGTGTGGGGGGAGGTGTTTACATTTTTCCATTTCAGGGGAGGTTTCTGCCTTCCTTAGCAGACTTTTCAAACCATGACAAAGCTCTAGATAATTTTTTAAAAAAAAAAAAAAAAATAGAAAAAAAATTCCCATATAATCATTAATGAATGATGTTGGTAGCTAGATAATAAGGACTATGCGGTGTAGATGTAAAAAGTAACAAAAGTATAGACTTCTTTTTTAATGGGAAATGAAAAGCCTGGGATTATAGGCTGCTTGCTGTTGAACAGTAGTTATTGCACAGTTTCACAGGATTATCTTCTTTAAAATGGTCTCACTAAGTGAAAGAGGTATCTTTTCCTCCAATAAACTTACAGTAGTGAGGGAATTAATTTTGTCTGAATTTGAATAATCAGTTACGTGAGAGGAGACACGGAGACTGGACACCAGGCACATCATGCCCCTGACAGGTGATGAAGACAGATGGACAGCATGACCTTTTGGAAACTACAATTTCTCTTCATTGTCTACAGGGAAGTGTAGATGAAAGGCACAGTATGTATACAAGCTTCTAGATAATTAAAGTTCATGAGATTAATCCTATGCTGGATGCCATTAAACAGCAGAAATTATGATTGCTAGAAAATTTTTTTTTACTCCTATATATTATGCTATCTGAAGGTCCTTAGTGCAAAAATATGAAAAAATTAAGCAAAACAAAAGCAAAAACTGTGTTAAAAAGAAATGGTCGCTCAAATACTACCATGTTAGCATTTGACTTGTAGACACTGTGAATTGTTTTGACCCCTTATATTTTAAAACTGGGAGTACTGACTTTAGTGGCCCCACAACAGCTAATGCCAAATAAAACATTTTCAAATAACTCTTCCAGCTTTTATCGCTTGATTCTTCAGTTAATTAGTCCATTTATCTTTATATATGGAGGATAAATATAACCTATTGCTATTACTTCTTGTCTCTCTTTTAGCCTTTTGAAAGAAAAGGCTACAAATGACTCCCCGGAAACAACTTGTAACCAAGCATAAACCCCACCAGTTTATATTTGAGAGGACATGCATGGCAAAATAAGCAACAGAACTTGTTGAATTAACAAAGAATCATTCTGCTCTTGGGCAAGTGAAAAGCAAATGGAAAGTGAAACACGTAACTGTAAGCTTGATAAATAATCTAACCCCTAGTGAAACCACAGTTGTTTTATTCGATGACACTCAGCCTTAAAGAGATTATTTCAAGTTTTTTGCATTATTTCCAGTATGATATTACACATCTCATTGTTTTATGTGTATTTAATAGCACAGATACTTTTGAATATGCTGTAGGCCACAGAATCACAAAATAATATGAGCTGAAAGGGACCCTCAAGGATCATCAAGTCCAATTCCTGGCCCTGTACAGGACCATCCCCAAGAGTCACACCATGTGCCTGAGAGCATTGTCCAAATTCTTCTTCAAGTCTCTCACGCTGGTGCTGTGACCCCTGGGGAGCCTGTTCCAGTGCCCAATCACCCTCTGGATGAGAACCATTTTCTAATATATAACATAAACCTCTCCTGACTCAGCTTCAGGCCATTGCCTCAGATCCTGTCACTGATGACCACAGAGATCAGTGTCTGCCCCTCTTCCCCTCATGAGGAAGCTGCACACTAAAATGAGGTCTCCCCTCAGTCTCCTCCAGGCTTAACAGACCAAGTGGCCTCAGCTGCTCTTCATAAGCTTCCCCTTCAGACCCTTCACAATCTTTGCTTCCCTCCTTTGCATGGTCTCTAATAACTTAACATCTTTTTTACATTGTGGCTCCAAAAACTGCACACAGGACTCGAGGTGAGGTCACCTCTGTGCACGACAATCCCCTCCCTTGCCCTGCTGATGATAGTGTGCCTGGTGCCTCCTAAGACACGTTTGGCCCTCCTGGCTGCCAGGGCACTGCTGGCTCATGGTCAACTTTCCCTCAACCAGGACCCCCAGTTTCCTTTCCAGGGCACTACTTTCCAGCATCTCATTCCCCAGTCTGTTCATACAACCAGAGTGCAGATTCCATCACTTCACCTTGTTGAACTTAATTTGGCTGGTAATTGTCCAGACATCTAATTTGTCAAGGTCTGAATGTCTATAAGTACTTCATTTGTTGTTTTTCAAGTTGCACATTTCTTATTGCTTTACACTTTGTTGCCTCTGATTAAACTTTCTTTTTTCTATTTCTACAGGTAGTTAAAAGTTTTAACTTACTAAGTACCTAAGTACTGCCTAAGGTAATTTTCAATCAATATTTGAAATGTAGAAGAGGCTGGAATCCTATCTTGAGATACCTCTCACTCAATGTGCTGCTTAGTACTGCATTACTCCTGGATGATTATTTGTCCAGAGTAATGATTACTCTGGAGAAAATGCTTATTCCTTCAGCAGAGGAAACACTGGGAATGGAACTTCTCCTATACAAAAGCCATGGGGAATTTAATATAATGCAACCACAACTATTTTATTTTAGTAAGTTCTGCATTAAATACTTCAACTGAGCCTCTTAAAGAAACAGTAAGATCTTCACATGGATAAATGATTGGTTAGAAGATCACACATAGAAAGAAGGAATAAATGATCAGTTTTACAGGTGGATAGAGATGACTGGTAGAGAGACCTTCAGACAAACCATCTGAGCCTGGGATATTTTTGCCTAACACATTGACAAATTAGCTGTAAGTAGGGAGTTGAAATGTAAGTGATGTGTTCAAAAAGCAAATGTATATATTCATGAAGACAAATCTGTGAATCCATGACTGTTAACTAAAACACACAATCTCCTGGACATGAATCCCTGATCAACAAATCATCACATGATGGGAAAATACTTAGAGGAAGCATGATGACTTTACTAACTATCCACAATCTTGGATGAAATGCTGGACTACATGGGCTTTTGGAGAAATCCAAAAACCTACTAGCAGCATGAGTAAACTGCTTATTTCTTTTAAAAATTGTTATGACCAAGTCTGTAAGTTAACTCTATAGAATTTCCTATTTCCCATTTCTCAGCTTTGGAAAAAACTGTCTTCAGTTGTGCTAGCTTCCAGCAGGGGCAAGAAATCACCTATTTTCTTTATCAGACTTGTCAGATAACCTAGTTTGTTCTGCAATCCCCATAACCTCTGCATAAAGGCATCCAAATAGAATAATATTTACAAACTGGTAAATATTTATTCACCACCAGGTCCCCAGTACAAATACACCTGTATGGTCAAATTCTGAGGTCATCCTCCTAACCACTGCAACGAAGACTTGAGACCACAGAGAAAAGGATATAAAATTCTGTTGTCATATGAATGAGAGAAGGGCACTCTACAGGCAAACACTCTGAAGGCCTGGTCTTCTAGCATGGAGCAGCTCCCCTATACAGACTAAGAATACATGGAGAATAGCTTCTCATCTGTTGTCCTTTTTCTGATTCTTCAGTCTTAGAATGGCTTTCATCATCAGCTTCTCACATTTGCTTTGCTATTACAGAGCTTCACAGAGTTTGCTTTGCTCAGTAGATGAAAAAGACTGCTAGAGAAGTTCAAAGTTGTGGGCTGCCAAAGCCATAGTGCTACATCTTCTCACAATAGAGAAGTTCCTCTCTGCTGCAGTTGTTTTATATACCACAGCTCAACTGTCTCAAAGGCTGCTTCTGTCTCTTTTTTTTTTTTTGCGTTCATCCCAGACACAGTGGAGAAAGTGAGTGTAGAATTTGCTTGCAAATTGCCTGATTTATCTCTCTTTCAACACAGCTTCCCCACTTAGCTGTGGAATGTCTTGGGACTGATATCTAGAAAGGTTAGCAATTTACATCACATGCCTGGGGGCTGGTAGTTGGGCTCTGAATCATACAACTAAAATTTGGAATTTGTTTCTGCAGTCTCATTAAAAATAGTACCTAAAAACTCATCTACTCTTCATATCAATATTTACACATTTGTAGTTAATACCTCAGCATCACAGTAGAACTTGTAAATGCAAGGTCTGGGAGAACACACACCACTTCCTTAAGAAATTTATGCTGCACTATATCTGTGTCAAGATTTGTCCCTGAGTTCAGTTTGACTTTCCCTGACAATTTCAGCAGAGTCAGCATTTTAGTCTAATAGTGAACTTTCCTGAACAAAATAAAATCAGAATGCCATCAGACAGTTTCTATCTGCCTCCTGGAACTACTGTACATTTCAGAGCACTTTCTTGACTGTAACCCAGATTTCTGACTTGATGGCATTCAGTTTCAGATTTTGTCTGTGTTCATTTCAGGTGTGTCTCTATGCACCATAGTATGTCTCTCTCTGCCTGCTTTTCTTTGCATTGGAAAAATCAATGGGCAGATAAAATTGTTTATCTCAAATCTTCCTTCCCCTTCACTTTTCCACAGGCTTGCAGAAAAAGACTAGCTGAACATTTCTGTCTGATGTCTGAGGTCTAATTTTCATATGCAAATGAAAAAAACAGCAAAAAATGAGAAATAAGAGTGAAAATTACATGGTATAGGCAAGAAAAAAGAAGGAAAATGATATAGTTTATTTCTTATCCCTTGTGGTTTCTTGGGTTCCTTACAGTTCTTTTATATGGCTGTAGTAAGCAAGAAGTGATTTAAAATGCAAAGTTTGAAGACAGAAAGCAGGAACCAAAACCACTGTCAGAATTTATGACACTTAGAGACTTTTTGGTAACAATAACATGTATATAGTCTTGCTTACTGTGCAGTAACTGCGCTACATCATAGCAAAATGGAACTAGGAGTTTATTTACATTTCTCTATCATGTTCTAAGAAATGTCTCCATCTATGAGCATGTAGCGTGAGATACAATGAAATTTTATTCTATTTATTTCTCTATGAAAGTCACTGAAATTAGCTTCAAACATATTGTTTATTGTTAATTATATCTATCCTTACAAGCACTGGGCAGGTATTTATGCTTTCCACAATTTTTATTAGAAAATTCTGAAACCATCAAGCTAATTGTACTTTATGTTATAAGGAGTGAATTTTCATTTTGGTGCTGCAATCACTACAAAATTATCAGACTCACATTTATGTGCAAGACACTAATATAAAATAAGAGGATAATGTGGTACTTTGACCAATATGTGATGGCAGTCTTCAAGAACTTCTGTTCTCTGATCAACTAGACACTGGAACAGGTCTCTAAATATGTTGCACTGCAACTTGTCAGGAAATACTAATATACACAGAAATATCCAGGGGATTTCCTGACTTTGGAGTGATTTGGGTTTCTTGGTTTGCATTAAAATCGGTGTTCATTAGAACAATGGTAAATAACTTCACATTTTACATAAATAGATTGAAAAAAAACAAACACATTAATTACCTTCAAAGTTGGTTTTGGGTTTTTTAGCATTAGAATTCTCATTAGAATTTGCTGACTGGTACCTCTTTGCTACAGCAGGAACAATGAATCATACAAACACTCTATTGAAGTTGTTATATTCAGTTCAAATATCCAGGACAAATGTATTTTATAAGATTGTTCCTTTAGGACCCTGGGGGATGGAATTCAGAAACTCATTTTATTTATTTGTTAAGCACCTCCTAAATTTCTTCAATGATTAAAAAAATTAGTTTACTTTACCTCTGAGTCATACCTTGAACTTCCACCTTCTGTCCTGGCTGTTTTCCTCCAGGAGGTCTCGCATGGTCAGGCTGCGCTCTCTCACCTGCGATGGGGACACTGGTAAGGTTTCCTCTCGCTGTAATCTGCCAGGGATTCAATAGTTTTTCCAACACTGGGCTGCTGTTCAGCACCTGCTGCTGGACTCAGAAAACCTGAGAAGGGATATATTAAAAGCACAATATCCTGGAGTGGAAATAAAGGGTAATTTTCCCCTATTGGAGGGGTGAATAGATATAATTTAAGGAAATAATTACTGTTTTCTCTTCAAAGCTGGCAAAACCATGATTACTCTCAAGGCTCCTCATAAAAGCCATACACATCTTCTTCAACAGACTTGGATATCGTTGGTAAACTGGTTCAACTGACAAGGCAGTTGACTTTTAAAAAGCACTTGTCTGCCTTTCAGGTCCATCAGAAAACAGTCATTCTCTTCTATTGTCCTTGTGTGGCAGTAAACTTAAAAGATGAAATTTGCTCCTGTTTCTCCAAGATTCTGAAGTCCCAGTCTATAAATCACAGTAAGAGTAGAGGTAATAGTCCAGAAAAAGCAGTGCATAGAAGAGCATGGCAGTGTTTAAGTACTGAATTCTTTCCTAAGAAGAGATTTATCAAGTATGGCCATTGCATACTCAAATTTTTTCTGTTGCTTAGTAATTAGGGAGAGCACCTCTTAATAAAATTTCTCCTGGTGCGAAACTTAGTTCATGCCTACCATTGTAATGCAGCCCTTCAAGAGGACACACATAGCAAGTTGTAGGGAGAGCTATTTTAGTAGTAGTAGTGAGAATATTTTATATGCAGTGTGGGCACTGTATGGCTAAGCCAACACACTGAAAACACAGAACTCTGTCTGATAACATAATTCTATCATAACTCTACATTTACCTGAATGAAAACAAACTTAAAACTTAACTTCTACCAGTAACAAGCCTTTAAAATGCCATACTGGTGTCTATATTTACTGACTCTCAGTAATTTCCATATCAAATATAATGTTTCACACTAGTAATTACATTCAGTGGTGCAGGTTGACTTTCTCCTCTCTAACTTCTTGCCTTCTCCTGGAAAGTTTTAGAAAGAGATGACAGGAGAGGTAAAGACATGGAACCCAGGTAAGGCACAGGATGGAAGACATTACAAGGATGACCCTTGTTTTGTTGCATTCATCTTGTAGAATGAAATGCAATTTAAACTGTCTTGGATTTTATTGACAGGGATTCTATCCTGTTTATCCTGGTAAGTAAATTTGCCAGGGAAGGCTGAGTGTCTACTGTCAACATTTTGAAGTGATCCATGCCTAAAGAAGCACATGGATGAATTGGTTTAGTGTCCAGGCTAGTCCTCTCTGCTACATTTGCCTTTTACTTTGCTTCAGGATTTCTGTGGATCATTCTTGATTCTTTGACAAAAACAACTGCTTTAATTCTCTGGAAAAGTAACAATATACCAAATCTTCCAACAAAACTATATTTTTCTGGCAGAAAATTTATTTGCTTCCCAGAGAATTCCTTGTGTCTCACCCCTCTACTCCTTCCCTCCATCTTTCAGAAAATCCCTTTTCTACTGCAGCACAGATTCTAAATACTCGAATGCCACTGGAGCATGCAAATGCCCTCGGATTCCAGACACTTTGTCTTTCTGTAGTAGTGCAGTAAAGACGGAGCAGCAGAGCTATGGATGCCCACGACAGTGTTTGGTTTAGTCCTTTAGGTCCTTGGCTCTGCAGCCAGAACTTCAGCGGTTTTTATCTTTTTAAGGAAGAACTGCAGTGAGCACGATGCCGGTTCCCCGTGTCTCTGGCCGGGCACAGTCCGCGCTGCCGCAAACCTGGCTGCTTCAGAGGAGCTCTCCCTGGAGCGGGGATGGGCTGGGATTAGTTAATCAAACACACCGACAGGACGATTTCGGATGGCACCGCGGCGGCAGCAGTAGCAGATGTTTCCCCAGGGTTTGAGGATGTGAAAGCCTACTCCCCTCCCTTCCCTGCTTTCCCCAGAGGTGCAAGCGCTGAGCTGGGCGCTGCGGCCGGGAAAGCCCCACGGCCGCCTCTGCTCGGGCAGCTCCAGGGCAGAGAAGGACGATGTGCCCAGAGGTGCCTGGCGGGGGCACCCTCTCCTCCTCCTCCTCTTCCTCCTGCCCACCCTCCTTCGGCCAACACACGCCACCTGTTCCAATGCCTGACAGCCCCTTTCAGTGAAGAGATTTTTTTCTTATCATCCAGTCTGAACCTCCCCTGGTGCAGCTTGAGGCCATTTCCTCTGGTCCTGTCGCTGGTTACTTGGGAGCACCCTCTTCGCAGCGTGGTAGTTTTTTGTGTTGCCGTCTGGGACATGCTGTTCCATAATGCAGGAGCTTTCCCCTGTGCGTTTTGTTTTGCACCTGCCAGCGCCTTACCCATGTGCACTCACCCAGTGGAACTGAAATTCCTTTCCATCTATGAATTTGCAGATGGATGCAGGAAAGCTAACGGATTATCTAATTTGATTTTTTCCTCCCACAAAAATGAGCAGAGAGTACTGGAGAGAGGGGTGTTTCACCTTCCCATACGCCAAAAAAGTTGAATGCCAGGGTGGGGATAGTGGGGTTTCGAAATTTGAACATAGTAAATTGTTTAAGCTTTCTGGTAGTATTAAACTAGGTTATTTAATTGCTGTACATACATGCTGGATCTTCTATGGTCTGGTTGTGATCAAAGATGAAATTCAAAGTTCTACTCTGACAAAAAAGGGAAACCCATAGGCAGTATTTTAGTACATAGTCACTAAAATATCAGTGTATTTCTTTGGTTTGAGTAGGCATAATAGACATTGTCTGCTCGAAAAAAGACACTTCAATTTTATTGCATTGGAGTGTTATTTGTACAATCTGAGTTTCAGACTAATGTAAAGAATGTGAGACTTTTCATTTTGGTTTATTGTTGGGTTTTTATTGTTGTTTTTGTTTGTTTTCTTGAGGTTTTATTACTTATTAATTAATACTTATTAATACTTATTGACCATTTTGGCATTATATTTTACTTTACATTAATGAAACTTTTTAGTTTAATTACAATGTGGAGCATATTTCTTGAAGTGTCTTAATTATTTTTGAGTTTTCTGAGTCATCTGAAAGAAGCTTCCATCTCACTAAAAAGATACTGAATTTTTAACTTTAGTGTGCTATATGATAAAGAATTTTCTTTTTGAACTTAGAAAACACATGAGTAGTATAGTTGTCAGAAATAAAATATAAAGATTCATTTTCAAAACATAATATAGATTGTGTCTTGCAGACTTTTTGTCTAAAGGGTTGCACTTAAATGAGAATAGAAACTGAAATTATTTCTCCTATATGACTTTAAAATTATGAGTAATAGAAATGGTAATATTTCTGCACGGTACTTACCATGAATAGGCAGTTTAGAAGTGCCACCTGTTGTCGCCTTGAAAATTAAACCTTCTGATCTTGTTTTCATAGTTTCGAGCCACTTTCCCAGGAAAGTAACTATAAACACAGATGTGTATACATTCTTTCTAAGAAATGTCTTTTGATGGACGTTTCGCACGACCAGTGTGATTGGGAAGGTGGTAACCTGACTATCCAATCCCTGGTCATTGTTGAGAATCTATAAACACTGGAGCCACAAAACTAAAATCATCCTTTTCCTCATCATACACTGAACTGTGTCCGTGTGAATCATTCTGTGTCCTACAGTGACAACCCATCATTAAAATACTTGGATTTAGAAAACCATTTGACTATTAGCATGATTGAGAAAAATAATTTAAGTAAAAAGAGTTGCTATTTATATAATCTTTTGGTACAGAAATCTCTTTACAAAAACTGTCTCAAAATATAATTACTTTTAAAAAATGTTTAGAAGTTGCCATGATTTAAATATTTTCCTATCTCTTTACAGAATTTTCATTTCTAAATAAAGTTATTGAAACTATACCAATTAAACATTATAATAATACAACAATTTATTAATTAATAATTTAAGGCTCATTCTAAACTGCTCATGACCAATACAAGATTCAGACTTAATTTAATTTTCTGATAAATTAATGTGAAGAAACTTGATTTTGCAACTCTAATGCTGATTTTAAGGCTGAAAGATTCAGAAAAAAATATTTTATGAAATAGTAGATGCAACTGATGTGAAACTTTAAGGGAGTGAATGGCATTTCCTTTGAACTCAGTGGGCATAGGAATATTGTTAATTTGATCTAATATATCCTGGTTCCTCCTTTGGACAAAAAGTGGGAAGAGACCTCTCTTTACCTGAGTCTATTGTATCTTTCTCCTCAGGCTGGAGCAGGAAGGTTTGTTTTCCTATGTGGGAACAATCCACCTACTAATTCTCATCTTGAACCGAGACATTTTTCCAATAGGCAGAACCCCTTAGAAATACAAGAGCTCAATTTCTCTGTGCTTAAGTAGTATCTGCACTGCTGCTCAAGTAGATTTTAAATGCACTGAGCAGGATCTAAATATATTACACTTGAATTTAACTCATTGCAGGATCTTTTGCCCTGTTTATGTAAAGCTGTTGAATTAGCTCAGTCTAATTTTAAAGCTGAGCAAGGAATCCTAAAACAACAGATAATTTATATGTCAAATGCACTTTCTGAGTGCATGGTCATATAAAATGGGAAGGTTTAAACTACCCAGGACTTGGGAGTGAATTGCCCCAAACTTCTATGTGTCTGATAGTGATGTAAACTACTTTTCTTCATTTGTGTTCTTCTGCAAAAGGAACTTTGTATAATGTTAATACTTTGTATAATGCCTATAAAAAATACAAGCCAGTGGGGAATCAGATGCTATGTATTTCTAGTGTATTTGGATGATTAAAAAACTAAATTAGGGAGTTAATGCAGAAATTAATTTATTTTTTCTCAGAAAGTACTGAAACAATGGATTTTTCTCACTGCTTGTTAAGGATGGAGATGGAAAAATATATTTAATTACTTTAAAATGTGATTAAAGCAGTTCCCTCATACTTCATTTTGTGTGGCTCTTTCTGTGTGACTTACTGATTTCTTGATAATTTTTTTTTTTTCCTATAAAATGGGTGTCTTTAACCTGGCCACACACACTCTTTAAATAGAGAGAAGGAATGGGAAAATTGTTTACACTTGACACTGCTGCAGAACATACTATTTCAATTCCAAAGGATTTCCAGAAAGAAATCTAAAAAAAGGTTTTGAAAAAATTTTGAAAGACTGTCTCAAATGTGAGGAAAGGAGTGTTTGAGAGTTGTAGTTCATCTGTGGACAGGAAGATTTGAGGAGTGAAATGGCTGATAAGCAAGTGAAATGTGTATGCACATGAAAGACCATTTAAAGTGACTTTCTCACAATATAGCATTCAAGATACTAAGAAAGTAAAATCCAGAAATACAGTATCTTCCTTTGGTAACTGCATTGCTCTCACTTTTTCAAGTTCTTTTTAAATAAACAGTTAAAGAGCTCCATCTTCGGGTTTAAGGTGTTATTGTAAAAAAAAAAAATATTTCTTTTTGCATTAAGTAGTACCTAAACCTCCTACAAGTTATGTAATGTACATCTTCTCATACCTTGTCAGTTTTCAGTGCTTAACATTTCTAGATACATTTGTTCCATTGCATTTTGATAAATTTTTAATACTCACTTTTTAATATCATTATTTTCAGTTTTTTCTTTCATTAACTTATTCAGTTTTGCTGGATTATAGTTTTCCCTTTCAATTATGATACATAAATCAGCTTGACAGTTCATAAAATATTTATGGACCATGACAGAAAATAATGGCAGATGGAATTTTAAAACAGGCTGTTTTTCAGGTAGGCTTTATTATGTTTTTGAAATTAGTATGCTTTTATTAAAATGAGAACATATGCTGGATGATTTTTGTCAATGGGGAATCTGTTCACATTCTTTTGGGAGCAGAATTTTAATGAAACATTAATTTTTTTTCTGCCAGTGCAGCAAAGTTCTAAAACACTTAAATATTACAGTGAAAAAAAAAATCTATTTTATTTTTCAATAAAAAGCCTCTAATTATTTCAGAAAGTCTTTGGGGAAAATAAAGTTATTTGAAAAATTTTGCTCCTCAAAGCTGTGAAAGTGGTACATAAGAAAAATATGTTGTTAAGTAATTTAAACTGTTAATCACAGAAATCCATCACCTATGAGATACTCTTATCAGTATCTTCTGTACCTTTTTTTTCTTTTCTCCTCAAATAAAGTTTTATTTCTTCCCACTTTCTATTTTCTTTCTAAGTATCTTCTGCTGATATTCTGATGTAACAAGTACAGGCAGTCCTTTTAATTTACCCTGTCTTGTCCTTAGAGCCAGAGAGTTTGCCTTGCTTCTGTTTTTCATACCAACACTGTAGAGAAGCACGATTGCAATTTTTGTAATAGGGGTGACTTGATTATTACCCATTATTGCTTAAACTATTGCTTAAATCCAGATAAATCAAACTCATGTTGTAATTCGACCCCATATTTCTTCTTCTCCCCAGCAAATATCTCAGTCTATATCCAGTTTGTGTGATTATTTATTGTTGCTTTTAGTTTTTGACTACTGAATCTAAATTAGCAATAAGCACCAATCTGGTGTCACATAACCTGCCTTCATAAAATAATTGTACTGATGATATGTACAGTATTTTATTGTTGCCTTTTCTATTTGAGAGTTTCTCCTCCATTGTTATTTACTTTTATTCCCAGATTTCTCCAAATTAATTAGAAATCACAATGCCTTAACTCCCTGTAACTCACATTCTTTCCAATCAGAAGGTGGAGACAAAGAACACAAAATGCTGAGAGGCTGAAAGCTGTCCTTTTCTTCCTGCTGGCTTCAGTTCTGTACCTCAGAAAACTCTCAGAGAACCTCAGGTCTGACTTGTACTAGAATACCACCTGAATGAAACTTCAGTTTTCTTCTGGAAGCCTTGAACATCTTGCAAATCTCTGCAACCTTAATGAACGTTTTTAATTTCTATTTAAAATAAATGCAAATTACAGAAGAAATAAAATACCTCATATTTTATCTCATGAAGAAATTAAGAAGGTCACAGTCATGACAGAACCCAAATTCATTGCTTCATTGATGGTTGATGTATATATCTATTGACCTGCTGACTGAGGGTATTGTAACAAGGCAGCTAAATTTTATCCACCTTTTGGAAAGTGCTTATTCCCCTTTTCCTTATTATTGACAGCCTTAATTTAAAATGTGTTTATATTTAATAATATTTATTATTAAAAATTAAATATTTAAATAAATACATTTAAATTAAATATTTAAAACTAAATTTAAGTGTGTGAAAAATGAGGTTCACTCTCCTGGTAAAATTTGAAAGTTTAATAAAGGACAATAGGAAAAAATAAAGCGAAGTTTAGTGGCTGGGTGCTTGGCGATCTGCCAAGAGCACACCTGCTATTTTGGAGACACCCTTTAGATACCTTTTCTACTGCATCAGACTATTGCATATTCATAAAAAATTATGCATACTTAAACTTTTGCCCAAACTAGTCTACATGTTCCAAGAACTGTTTAGCGTGGCTCCTCCTTGAGCCCATGTTTTTAGAGCATGTGCATTTCATGGTCGTAGTTTTCTCTGCTCTTACTATGACCTCCAGCTTGGGTTTTGGTCCATTCTTTCTACAGATGGTAAGTGCTGGGAGTTGGCATATCAGTAGCAGGGGTCTTCATCTACATCACTGCATGTTATCCCAACCAAGCAAGCAGCTCAATTACCACAAGTATAACTGTATCAGCTATTTCACTAATATGTCTAATCAGAAATAAAAACTTTATGGCAAAGTTACTTTAATGTTATACATATACCATCCATTTTAATACTTGCAAAAAACCAATATTATAATATGTATTCATAACAAACTATTTTGAATGAGGATGCTTTTTTTGGTATTAAGCCTTTGGCATTGTTTTTTGTTGCCGTAATGAGTCACGATTGTAAAGATATTAAACAGATATTAACTGAATACTCATTGAAGAAAAAAACTATTAAACAGCAGAGAGCTGTTTAATAGTTAGCATAGCTTAAACAAGCTATGCTGATTGATTTTTCTTATAAATTAAGTAGTTGTATTGATGTCATTGTTCTGTTTTCCAGGTTCAGCTCTTAAAGAGTTTTTAAGTGTGGCACCAAGACAAAACAGCTTAAAATAGTGGGATATGTTTTATTTCCACTGTTTTTCTCTAAATACAAAGTAACAAATTCAGTGAAAATATTTTTCAAAGAAAAGGCTCTTCTTTTTCAAATCCCTTGTTACTGAATGGTTTTAAATTATTTTAAATGTTCTTATTAATTACAATTCTGGACTGGCTGATGTATGCTTATGTTGGAGGTTGGGTTTCTTTCTTTTGTACTTATGGAATTTTTCCCATAAGTTGCTAGGAAACTAACTATTGGGAAATTATGGGTACTTAAGAAAAACAAGAGTGGCCAAACTCAGGGGACAGGATACCTGGAGATTTGGACAGGCAAAACGATAGGGGTAGGGGAGCTGCGGGGGAGCTCTTGCTTTGGGTTTCAAGGAGGATAGGCAATTTGCTGCTTAGGGCAAAGAGCCACCAGAGCCCAGTCCTGTACTGCCTCATCCTTTCAGTGGGTGAGCCTTTGCTCATAAGAGCTGCATTGTACTGAGACCTTATTAACATCTACCTCATTAAACGAGGGACATATCCTTGTCTGATCGGGTGCCTGGATCTTGGGCTCACCCCTCTCTGCCCTGCTGGGAGCTGGGCTGCCACTATTCTGTCCCCATTGCTCTTTGGCGCTGCTCCAAGCTTTGGCTGCATTGCTGATATGTGGAAAGAAAACTCTGTAACCCACAGAGTACGTTATAAGAGTAGGTATGTATTTATTCAGCACTGAGGTACATGAGGGTTAGCTCCTCCAAAATCATGCACACCCTGGAGACTTGCCCTTCTCTTTTTTATTCTTTACAAACTAGGGTTACACAATATGCCTAATACATATTCATTTTTCTAACCCTGCCTGTCCCCACTTCATATTAAAATTAGCTCCACGCCTCTTTGCAACTGCACATTGCTCCTTGTTGGTCACTCTGGTGGTCATCTGGGGGTCTTTGGGGCTGAAGTAAGCAATCTTCCTCTCAGTTGAACTTTCCACCTTGTCTCCTTGTGAATGCTCCTTTTTAGTCCTTTGACAATCTTTCGGACTTTGATACCATTTCTCCTGGCTTAGGGGGTCCAAAGAATCCCCTGGTCCTGTGCTGCCTTTGTCCTTACATCCTGTTTGTGTATTCTAGCTGTTTATCTTACCTTGTGGCTTTGTTCTCTTCCTGTTCTTGTGGGAGCAGTAAGTATTTCATACAGTTTTGTCAGCCTCCCCTGCCCTTTTAGTAGAAGTATTTCTTGATGCTTAATTCCTAATTTTTAATTTCTTTGTTTCACTGCAGCCCCACACCTCCTGCCTGCTGAGACTTCCCGCGGTTCCAGCCACAGCTCTGGAACTTCTGATATATCTTGCTGCCACCCCGGGATTTATGCTCATTCCTGCCAGCCCAGCTTGCTGTTTCCGTAAGTCCTGCTGGAACACCGGGATCGACTGTCCCAGGGGGGTTTGTAAAGCAAAGCCTCTCTCCCACCCCTTCCTGTCTCGGACAAAGCCACCATTACCGCGTGCTCCCCACGCCCACGCCACAGCGGCCCCTGCAGCCACGGCGGAATCAACGCACCTCCTGTCCCCCGGGAGCAGCAGCGCCCCTGCTGGCCATGCCCGGAACTGCACCAACGGGGAAAGCACCTGCGGCCAAGAAGGGTCACTGGGTTCCTCTTCTGTTTGGTGTTAATGCCAGAGTTGTTGTTTGTTTGCTTTATTATACATACTAGCAAAGAACTGTTATTCTTATATGGGGATATCTTTGCCTGAGAGCTCCTTAATTTCAAATTTATAATTCAGAGGGTGGGGGTTTACATTTTTCATTCCAAGGGAGGCTCCTGCTTTCCCTAGCAGACACCTGTCTTCCATGCTGAGACAACTTATTAGGTCATCTCACAGAATTTTACATTTTTAAAAATATTTCTTTGGATTTTTGGTCAAAATTTTAATGAAACCAAAATAATTATTTTCTGTGACTGATGTAACAACAATGTTCTCTACTTTTCCACTTGTGTGTTGGACTGTTTACTTCAAAATATTTCTTCTTCTGTAGGTATTCCAACTTCAGCTATCTCGTTATGTTCAAAAAACCTGAAGCTTAAAGATTATGTTATATTCTACAAAAAAAGGAAGAATTAAGAATATATTGCTTTCTAAGTTGCATGTATCTAACTTCAGAATACAAAGTTATGACTTCATTTTCTCATTAAACAAAACAATTACTGGAAAATCTGAGAGTTAGATTTTTCTCTAAAGGTGAAGCAATTCTGAGAAATAATATAAAAATTTTTTTATTAGTTTGCAATATTACTTAATGTTCAATAATGGCTCTCAGTGGTATAAAGATTCATCCTATTAGTGTACTATTTCTCTCTTCTGACTCTAATACCTGTAAACATTACCACTACTTGAATGGCTCAGTGAAATTTGAAAGTTAAAAGGTAAGCTTTAAATGTTTTATCCCAACTGTGTTTCTAATCAATATAGTATTAAGAAAGAATATTTTCACTATATGTGGCACAGACCATTGTGAGTATAGTAGGTTTGGCTCCAGTGTTCTTTTGAGATGCAGGGCAACACCTTTATTTTAAGGTGTGTTTTCCTTTTTTCCACACAAAAATTTGGTTAAATACAATCCTGCACTTTTTAAATCCTGCAGTTTTAAAATACCTGGCATTGTTGGTTTTTTTTTGGAACACTATCTAATCTAAGGTAATTATTTTTATGGTGGAGAAAATATCAACAAATAAGAGCAATAGCAAAGAACTTTAATTAAAGAGTAAAACCTTCTTTTGAAAGGAAAAAAAAAAAGTTGCAGATATTTTTCTCAGCCTTCATTTTCTATCAGATGCCCTTCTGTATCCTATGACACATGCTTACAAAACTGTCATGGAAATTTACAGTGGTATGATAGAATTTACCACACTGGCAGGTAATGATGATAACAACATGATAAATTTGTTACTTATGGATACATAGGGCTTTTTTCCTATTGCTCAAAGAGAGAACAAAGTGACTTTGAGGAAATAAAAAAAATGTGAAGAGGGAAACAGGTGCAACATATAAAATTTTGCCTCAATAAACTACTAATAAACCTGCTGGTTAGTAAACTTTGAGAAAAAGTATTAAAATTTGCAATGGAAAATGATTAAGCAGATGGGAAAATGCATTAACATGTAGAATTCATATAATTTTTATGCTTCAAGGTTAAAAATGGAAACCTGTAAATGGTATTTACTTCCATGATATAGTATTGTACAACTGAAAATGTATAGTGTGCTGTTTTTTGCATTATACAGTATGTTAAAAAATCTGAGTATTATCTAGTATGGCCCATTGATCTTAAGAGTATCAAAATTCTTTTTCAGAAAGATGCCTCTAATGATGCCATTGTCTGAATATTCTAGTATGGCATGAAAACCTTATATCATTGTTTCTACATGGAGTCTGTTTGCTTACTTGTACATATGTTATTTTTCTCAAATAATAGGAATTGCTTAGAGATCGTGACTGGCACATCAACAATATCTTTTGAAGTCTGAGCAGGGAACCCAAATTCTGCTTTTTTGTTTCCTTCTATGTATGTCTCAATTACCCTTTAGTGTAATTTCATTTTTAAAAAGAATAAGAAGTTTTATGATCAAATTATAAGCCTGTTTAATCTCTTATTAATTTTACAATTTGTATTGTGAGCCATTCATCCTTTTACAAGGCAAATCCTATCCTATTTGCTTTCCTCTTAGTCTATACTAGCATCTATCAGAACTCTGTCCTTGGTCTGATATTTTCCTATTACACAATGTGAAATACCATTTATATCATAGTGGTTCTTCATTCTTAGTCCTCTACATGCCAACCTTCATGGTAGAGCATCTCTCATTTATGTGATTTTTATCTAATACTGCCCTGTGTTTTTGCTCTCAATCTGATGATGGACATTGCCCTCTGAATTTTTAGCATTCTTTGCCTCAAAGTGGTTTTGTTTGTATTTAAGGCTGTGGGCAATGTCATTGTAATTTAAGCTTTGGATGCATGTATTCTGGTTATCTAAGTGCCCTGCACTGTAACTGATATATTTTGATGCCCAGCCTGTGATGCATGACAGACAGAGTACCAGGAGTGTTGTCATATATCTAAGTACTGCACCTAATCTGATCTGACAGAATAAAACCTCCATTTCACAATTAATAAAAAATGCCATTTCTCTCTTCTGGATTCTATTTACACAAGTTGCAGTTTCATCTCTGTAGAACAGAAAACCATAGCAGCTTCTTCCAGCTGACAGGGTTAAATCCCTTAGGGCAGATTTCTTGAGTAGTATCCCAAGTTGCTATGCCAACCTTGTTTCACTAGCAAAAAATCTATGGTGGCAGGGATTCTTGGCCTGTGGAAACTTCAGACATACTGCAATCAGCAGCAGGAGGGCAAAAATCATTTCAGTGAGAGAAAAAAAATTATGATTCCTTGATTTAACTTTGTATAGGGATGAGTTAAGTTTGGGAAAAACAATTTTTTAAAAATGTTAATCAAAATACTTCATTTCAGCCACCACAACTTGTTAAATACCACAGAGACACTCCTTATTTTAGAGCTGTGATACTTTTTTTTATTATTCAGAGAAAATATAAACAGACAAAAAGCTATTTAAAATTTCTAGCTCATTAAATATTTGCTGTGTAAAAAGAATTTGATCATATGGCCTCCTTTAACAATGGGTGTAATCCTCTCTACACAGTAAAAATGTGACTACTGAGTCTTCTAATAGGTGTCATAGCAAGTCTCCATTAAAGTGGGAAATTTGGATTCATAAACTTTGCTTGATACACCATTTCATTTTCAGTGTGGTCGTAGGAAAGAAAAAATGTAAATGATGAATTGTGTATCAAGTTTTAGGAAAGATTAATAAAATACCTCTTCTTGGGATGCTTTAAAATAAATAAATGCAATTGTTTAAACATAACATCTGCAGGAAGAGAGCCTATCTTTCATTGCACTATCTGTCAGAGTTAGAAAAAAACAGTTCTCTCTTCAGAAATATTAGCTCTTGACACACACACTCCCTAAGTAGGTTTTTTGTGTCCCAAAAGTCTGTCTAGCTACATGCATTCAAACATCATGAATACAGTACAAGCCCACAAAGTGCAATAAGCACTTTCCTTTCTGTAGCATTAAAACCCAATTGTTTTTTGAACAAGCAGCTTTGTTCACAGATTGTTCCAGTCCACCTATAGAGCTATGAAAAATTAAATACTGCAAAAACTTTAATTTAAAGGCACTACAGCTTTAAAATTAGCAAACCATTTTTCTTCAGTTGGCATAGTGGCTCTTTTGTACTGAGATCTGAAAATTGTACTTTGAAGTTTTTGAGCAGCTGTTGGGATGGCTGAGAATAAGAGGTTTTTAAAATATACTTTGAATGGAGGAAAAAACTCTTCAAAATAATTGCTTCTTAAGTTCAGGATCTTAGAGTTTTACTGCATTAACCAGAATTTTTGATGTTCTAAGCAGTCAAATAAAACAAAAAAAAAAAGATACTGTTTCAATATTTATTTCCAAATACAAATATTGGAATAGGCCTTTTCCAGTTGGGTGAAAATGAACATAGGAACTTAGATTTATAGGAAAGTAACTCCTTTTCATATACATCACCCCCTAATATATGCATAGAAGGAATATATATATGTGGCAAGATTGTGACTGTCCTTTTATACAGAAAAAAGAGCATCCTAGAATTTTGTAAAACAAAGCAACTGAGTAGACAAGAAATTAAATACCTGTACTCAGCCTCTCAAGTACAAGCTAAACTCCAGACATCTAAAACCTTCTATTGTTATATAGAACAATAATGTTATATATAAAACAGTTCTTCTGTGGATAGGAAAGAAAAGAGAATCAGAAGAAATATGAACCGTTTTTAGCAGATGTGTCTGTGTATACTCATTTAATCCTTATAAATGGTACATGAGTTACTTCCTGATAAGACCGTCAGAGTACTACAAAACAGTATGTTTCATTCCTAAGAACCTTTTCAGTTAATTCAAGTTTATCATACATGTATGTGTGTACATATATATATATGTTTTATTTGTACATATATAGCAATATATGTTATCTTTTGTTTCTGTACATGAATAATTAAGCACTGAATTTCCCTATTTGGACATCTTTATATATTACTTATTTAAATTTGAACATTCCCAGTAGTTTCATCTGAATTTATGGTTTGGATTGATAGCTGTTTCTAACTGTCTGAAAGTTCTGTTTCCGAAAAGCCAATCAGCATGATTCTGCTGTCCTTTAATTTTGTTCATATTGTATAATTTCAAAATAAAGAAGTTGATCTACTGTAAAACTGATCTGAATAAGAGCTGAAAGAACTGAAAGAATTGAAAGAAGTGGAAGAAGAATCTGTTAGTTTTAAATTTAGTAAACAGAGAAATTAAAAATAGAAACATTAGCTTTAAAGAAAATTATACAAAGTTAAGGGATTCATAGACCTTGCTTGATACATCATTCTTATTTTTTCAGTGGGATTCAGTGTAATTTCTTTTTCTTCTTTGCCTCCTTTGGACTGAATTCTCTGTGGATATAACTTTTCCCTACTCTCCCAGCCTCCTTTGGGCTGAATTCTTCTGGGATCCCCCCTCGTGGGGAGTTCCACTTATCTCAGTCCTTATGATTCGAAGAAAACTCCCGAGCTTGTTAGAATCTTGTTTCTTGTGTTTATTAACAGGTGATCACAAAACTTAACAGGTCTCTCCAGGCTGGTTACAAGATTAATCTTTGCAATTTGGCACATTTCTTTCTTCTGATGGTACAAACAAGGCCTTGTGGCACACTTCGTGTTTGATGCACAAAATGGCCTCGAACTACACAGTTCTTTTATCTTTATACCTATTTTTACTCAATTAACAAAAGACATGTAGATTATTTTTCTTAATGACGCAATGAGCCTTCACCTATGTGATGCACTGCGGCGTTTTCTGTCCAATCACTTACTATCATCTAAAAACCTCTAGGAGAAGAACATGAAGAAGAAAGAAGAAGGGACAAGGGACAACACCCTAAATCCTCCATCTTGTCTCCTGTTCTCTAAACTAACTTTTTCACCCAGTGGTTTAAAAAACTTTCTAATCTACACACATTTTTAGCTTTTTCTATCTAACTTTAACATTTGTTTTCATGTATCACCATGAAAACATGCTCATGAATTTCATGTTATATGAAATTCAGTGTTTTTCTAGATCTTATAACTAAGTATCAGAAACAAGGGCATGCACTCTGTATTCCAGACTCCAACATTCAGAATCTGCAACATAGTTCTCACAGAAATAGCTCTTCTTTGCATCCTTCTAATTCCAGAGGGTACTGGAAAATGGTTTAGCTTCCTCTCTTATCATTAATTCACAAAGAAATTCAGTTTTAAAACATGCCAATTTCCATTGACTACAGTGAACCTCTGAATTTGCTTTTGGTCCATGTTGCATGTGAGAGGCATCCTGTGCAATACAGACATATTCACAGATTCATAAAATCACGGAATAATCTGAGTTGGAAGGGACCCACAAGGATCACCAAGTCCAACTCCTGGGCTTGCACAGGACCATCCCCAAGAATCACACCATGTGCCTGAGAGCATTGTCCAAATGTTTCTTGAGCTCTGTCATGCCTGGTGCTCTGAACACTTCCCACTGTTCCAGTGCCTGACCTTTCTCCAGGTGAAGAACCTTTCCCTGACATCTACAGCAAATGAGACGCTACATGCAATCCTCAAAACCACAAGACAGGTTTACCTAAGAGAACTGCCAGAGATGAATGGATCTCTAGTTTTGTTTTCTGTCTCTTACAGTAGCATATAAAGGATTGTTAGGGGAAAAAATTAACAACAGACCAAAAATGGAATAAAGTTGTCTTGGTGTTGACTCTTGCTCGTGGCGATCTGCAGTTTAGAGACACTCTGAACCAAAGTCTCTGACATTAGTCTCTGACATTACTTCTATAATTTTCAACTGTTCTTTAAAAACAAACTCTACCAAAAAAACCTAAAACAAACAAAAACCAAAAAACCCCAAAACCAAAACAAAACAAAAAACCAAAAAACAAAAAAAACCCCCAAAACAACAAAAACAATAAAACCCCAAAAATCAACAAACAAACCAAACAACAAAACAACCCCCCACCATTCAAGTATGTATAATATTAAAAAACAGTAGGTATGGTTTGCTTTGAACTTGTTTACTTTTCAGTAGGTGCCCCTATTTTCCATAGTACAGCAAGTGCTGAAAAATTGTTTTACTCCCTTCCTCATTTAGTTTTACAGTTCACAGCATCACAGAATCACAGAATACGCTCAGCTAGAACTGAACCTCAAGGATCATCGAGTCCAATTCCTGGCCCTGTACAGGACCATCCCCAAGAGTCACACCATGTGCCTGAGAGCATTGTCCAAATGCTTCTTGGACTCCCTCGGGCTGGCGCTGTAACCAGTTCCCTGAGGAGCCCGTTCCAGTGCCCAATCACATGCTAGGTGAAGAACCATTCTCTAATATCCAACCTAAACCTTCCCTGACACAACTTCAGGCTACTCCCTCAGGTCCTGCCACTGATCACTACAGAGAAGAGATCAGTGTCTGCCCCTCTTCTTTGCCTCACAAGGAAATGTGACAGCAATTAGGCCTCCCCTCAGTCTCCTCCAGGTTGAACAGACCACATGACCTCAGCTGCTCTCGTACGGTTTCCCCTCAAGGCCCTTCACAATCTTTGCTGCCTCTTTGGATGCTCTCAATGTCTTTTTTATATTCTGTCAGCCAAAACTGCCCCTAGCACTCAAGGTGAGGCTGCCCCAGGTCAGAGCAGACCAGGACAATCCCCTCCCTTGCCTGGCTGGCCATGCCGTGCCTGATGCCCCCCAGGACATGCTTGGTCCTGGCTGCCAGGGCACTGCTGACTCATGTTCAACTTTCCATCCAACATATTGATTAATATATAATGTGATTCACATCACAAACCTGCTCACTTGTCTTACTGAACCTGCTGCAGAAAAGTAACATGAAAAAAATGCTAGATTTCAGGGAAGGGTGGATACATTAGTCACTTAAAAAAGTTGCTTTGAAGATAACTGTCTGTATGATAACTCAAATTCAGCCGAGTAGGCAGTATTCATTTAGATAATCCCATGGAGCAAGGCATTTTAGTTTTGCTTTCTATTCTAGAACTGGTGGAAAAATCCACATAAACCAACAATATAACTGGCTAATGATTACATGATCTGAAAGGAAATTCCTTACACTCAGACATACCCTTAAAATAATTAATGGTTTTCATGTAGAAATTCTGATCTTTTCTGGTATATGATATATTCACTCTTCTAGGTAGGATTAAAGTTCTATAATAAAGTCAGTGACTCAGTCCATCAAAAGAACACTTTAATTTTCCATTGCTGCTGATGTACTTTGAAAAAATATTTTTGGTCAGATCCCTTCACTGGATTTCCAAGCTTTGTCTTTTCCAGTCTTCTTGGAATTTTTCAGTTCAGTAGCATATGTTATACATCTGGCAAAGCTGTCCTAGATACATCTTAAAGGTGTTCCAGCCATCAGTCAACTAACAGTGTTCTGACTTTTGGCCCACACAGGATAGTTGCATATGTCAAAGATCTGACCTGCATGTAGTTCTTAAATCCGTGCAGTTTTTCTGACAATGTTCATCCATCTATTAGCTATTGCAGCACACAGGAGAAAATGATATCTAGTTCACAGACAAAAACCAAACCATCATCCGAAAAATGAAGGACAGTGTACCATTATTGTAAGAGCCTAGGTAAATATGAAGTCTCAAACCAATATTGCCAAAGAATTTGCATTTTCCTTTTAATAGTGCTCCTTGTCACTAGCACTTCAATTTTTTTTAAAACACAGTCACTTATATAACAAAATTAATTAAAAGCTTAGTTTCTTGCAAAACAAAGTTGTCCTATATCCTCCTGCAAAGTATATAAAGAAATGCACTTCAATTGTGTTATTTTTATTCCTCAATATCTTTCTTAAATCACAAACCAAGAAAACCAGCATGCATCTACAGCAATACGTTGTTTTGAATAGGAGTGTGACTTTGAAGGGAATTGCTTGATTGTACCCACTTACCACAATTTGTTTGGATCATTGTCTGGTTTCTTGAGTGCATAAGCTGGATTCATTTTGGATGAAGCTTATTGAAGAGGTTTGCTTCAAGACATATGTGCTCAGCCTGTAAAACTGAGTGGTCTGAAGTAAAAACCCTAAGATGTGTGTAATACAGATATTTCACTGATTCTTTTTTTCAGTCTTAAAATATGCTTCTTTTGAACCACACTAATTGTCTAAGCTTGCATTGTCTACAGAAAAGTGAATTATTTAGATCATTAAACATCTTGCAGGTTTTTGGTCTGAAAATGGAACCAAAATATTTTTTCTCAAAATATTTTATCGAAGTGAGAATTTTACCTTGAAATCTATTACAATTGATCCTAAGATAGTCAGTTTTATACAAGCTTTTTTCAACCGCAAGATTGACTGCATATCATTATTATTAAACCCTTTATGGTTACTGTCTGAAGACTTTTGAGGAAAGGACCCATCAACTGTCATCAAATAACCATGCAGAATGCATGGGAAGACTCTGGGTCATGGTCAATACTCAACCCAGACCCTTAGTAGTGCTTTTCTTTCAATTAAAAAACTTAGTTTAAGAGCCATGCTCATGACCTGTCCTTTGAAGTAGAGCCTACTTCCACTCTGCATTAAATTCAGGAGTTGTGTTAAAGACTTTGGCCATCATGACAATGCATAGCTTTCCCTTCAGAAGGATTATTTTATAATATTAAGCACATTTCCTATTTTGGCATAGAAATATAATTCTTGAAGGTCCATTGTGCAGTACTTGCTTAACATAAACTTCCTGTCTCACTTACTTTGAGGTTTACTGCATGTTAAACACCACCAGCAGCTAGCTAATGAAGCAGTTCTGAAGACTGAAAGGTTGTTAGTCTCTTTGACTATAGAGAGGTATAAAAAGAGATTATTTACACATGTTGTCCTCTTTTTCCAGTAATATTTTTGAGTAGAGTCTGCCTTTTTTTCCCATTATTTATAAATTAACAACAGTTAATATAGATAGAACCCTCCTAATAAATTACTTTGCTTATATTGAGTTCCTGAGTCCAGGTAAATGGGGTGGTGTTGCATTGAACAAGTTTTACTTTTTAAAATATGCCTTGCTGATTTTAAATTAATGGACTTATTTAGAATTTAATATGCAGAGATAAGAATATTCTGTTTCTCTGGGAAATCATTTTTAATATTAGTCACTACTGGGCAGTTAATTCAATGCCATTTACAGAGCCTTAAGCTCAGTGGCTGACTGTGAAACTTACAATACAGTTCTTGACTAAAAAAAGAAAGAGAAAACATTAAATGTAGCAAATTGAATAAGCAGTAATCATTAATAACATTAAAATACTGTAATTTTAAAGTTATTTTTATGAGATTAATTTTAGCACATACAAATAAATTTATTTCACACATGCTAATGCCTTATTATCTGATTGTGTTTTTAAAGAACATATAATTTATGAGATAATACTTGTAGCTTATTTTTTTCCTCCTCTGATTACATTTTCTTTTGTCAGTAGGTAAAAAGTCTTTGATAAAGTGAAACACTGCAAAGGCAATATTATTTATTAATTACTAGCTCTTCTTTTTTTCTTTAAAATTTATTTTCTTCTTGGGGTGATGTAGGCAACAGCTATTGCCCTCCAGGAACTACATCAGTTCTTGAATTTACAATGCATACTAGTGCTCATTTAGAAACATGGGACAGCCCAATAACTTTAGTTAACCTCTGAGAAAGTCCAAATTTGGTCGTGTAGCCTTCAGTCAGAATAATCATGACTTTTAGCACCTGGCTTCCTTGACAGAACAGGGAAGGAAAAGGTTTCTTTGAAATAGTTTTGACAGAATAGTTACAGTTTACATAAATACAAAAAAAATTCCGAAACATTAATATTTCAGATAGAGGTTCTAATGAGCTGCCTTAATTTGTTACTATATTTTTGGTGTTCTGTTTCTCCTTTTTGGTTTCTATTCCTTCTTTCTTCCTTGCCATACCTTCTCATTTTTGATATTGTACCCACATTAGGGTACCTCTGCTTCATTTCTTTATTCCTATTTTCTATTTAACATTGTGTTCTGTTGATCTTCAGCTTTGGATAAGTAGAGTGGTTATCATGAAATAACTAGAAACATGTAAATGGTACATTGGATTACTTGTGAAAGATGCTTAGATGTGCAGTAGCTTCACAGTAAATGTGAAATAGTCAATCCATCCATAAAAGTAAACTTCTTAACTATAAAGAAACTCTTTCAGTTGCTTCTGCTCACAGAGAAGGAATTCCTGCTCATCTAGTAGTTCATCTAGTAGTTCATCTTCTTGATTACTGGAGAATAGGATTCTGTTTTTACAGCCTTGAAAATACTTTTGTGATAGTTGACTAAAAATGTAGTCAAATAATTAAAACTGGCCAAAATATATGAGATGAAATATTGTGCCACATAGTAAAGCGTATTTTGTATGCTTCTTAACCTTCGAGCTTCTTATCCTTCATATTCCTGATTCTCTAACTGTAATCTTCTGTTAGTTCAAAAATTACTAAAAAAATACAATAATAAAGAGCAAGATTTCCTTATGGGTGTAAATAAAAATGATGAATTGTAAAAATCTCTTTAGCGTTTCCAACTGACCCAGCATATGCTATTTCATAATTTAAAATTCTGTATGTGTGCAAAACAAACAAACAAATTGGAAAATTTATTTTCAAATATGCAAATATTTTTCTTCTTTTGATTTTATATCAAAATATAATATTGACATTTATATGATGTTCCTCATCATCTTCCATATTTTTTCTTGAAGCTTAATCTGATTCTAAAAATTACCATGAGTTCATAGCCTGTTATCAAACAGCCCCTGCAACAGTTTCTGTAACACTTCTGAGTAAGTATTGCTGCTGATATTAAGGAAAGTAGTTTCTGAACTTTGTGAGTGGCCATTAATTAAGCCAACTTGCCATCATGTTAAAATGCAGAGAGGTCTACAGAATTTTACATCTTTAGGTAAAAATCTGCCTTGCTTTAAAAGCATGATTAGAATTTTCATTTTTAAAAGTATTTACTGCTAACATGCAGAAAATAATGTAAGGATTTAATAATAAAGTTTCTCAGCTGTAAAAGTGCTTCCAAGTATTAAATATGAAATTCATGTCAATAGCAAAAGGATAGTTGATCTACACAAAAGTGTATATTTGAAATTATTTCAAATAGCTTTAGAACTTTTTATAGCTCCGGATAGATCAAGACGTTTTTAGTTTTGTATCATAAACCATTATAATGTCCCCTGTTGCACAGTAACACAGGAAGGAAAGTGATACAGTGCATTCTTTAACTGCCCTGATAACCTTCATCCAGCCACATACAGCAGGTATATAAATCACTCCATGGATGTGCCTTGGTCTTTATAAACATCTTCCAAATGACAGACTAAGGCTGGATGTCTGATTTTCAAGAACTAAAATAGAATGAAATGAACCTAAGTACTTTTCCTTTTTTAAGTGGCAACAGTCAAAGAGAGATATTTTATAATTTTACATTTCTTTAAAACAAAAGGAGCCTAAAGGGGACTTGGGTAAAACTGAGTTGCCAGAAATGTTGAGTTGGCTTGATTTATAGGAAGTGATTACCTCTCTTGGGAATAGGCCATCAAATAACAGAATATTTAAGGAGTCTTAATGATCGTCATTGTGTATTGTATTAATTATAAAACTTTATATTTGATATCCAGATATTTAGATGTTTGAATATGAATGAGTTTACACATAAACATCAGTGTCTTTTTTACTCATTGTCCTTGGATAAGGTTGTTAAAAATACATTTTTGCTTCAAAATGAATTTTCTTTTATAAAATATTTTCATTACCAGATTTTCACTAAAGGCATGAAGTGTGGAAATTAGAAATCTCACTGCCATGTCAATCCAAAAGAGATTTTCTTTTTTTCCTGAGATTTGCTCTTAAACCCTTCATTCTAAATACTGAGTACTGGAATAAAAAAAGGTGTCATTTATGCTGTTAATTCTGACGGAATCTCGCCTTGGTTTGGAAGACAGGTGTCTGGTAGGGAAGGCAGGAGTTTTCATTCCCTTGGAATGAAAATGTAAACCCCTCCCACCAAATTACTATAATTTAGAAATCAAGGGGCTCTCAGACATTGATCCAGGGATAGGAATAACAGTTCTTTACTAGTATATATAATGTTAAAAATAGCTCACCACAATCAGGTTGGTTAATCAATAAGGCAATTTATTAATTCACTGATAAGGGATGAGCAAGCAGTGCTGGGGACGTGGGGAGTTTCAGCTCCACCAACACGTGCGCATTACCCCTGGTCACTGGCTCTTTTATAGGCAGTTTCTTGTTGGGCTGTGTCATGCCTACTGTGCTGGGGTACAAGTCCGGGCAATCCCGAACATGTTGGCTATCTCCTAAGCAGCAGTGGCTGGAAGCCCCGCCCAGGTCTGGACAAAGCTCCAACATGTGGCCAGATTACACTCCTAGCAAGCAGGTCACAGCAGTAACAAGTTTCTACAAGTTCGCACAAGCCCGCTGTTTCTTTATACATAAAGAGTGGGTACAATTCATAATTAAAGCGATTACATAAAGACAAAAATACATAACAGCAAAAGCTAGCAATTCACAGCAAAGGGATTTAAACAAAAATAATGAAATCATGGTATTTTCCTTTGTCTCATGTCCATGTTTTACTTCAAGATCAGTATTCTTATATCTTATACTGATCTTTAAGATCAGTATACTGATCCCATGGTGTGTTTCCATAATGACACGAATCACTATGTAACATCTCACATATAACAGGGCATACAAACAACAATAACTACAGCGTTAGCCACTAAACAGAACCAGGGGCCCCGTGACAGCTTTCTCGGCTGAGCCGGGAAGGGATGGAGGAGGGGCTTTGTTTTCACAAACCCCCTCGGGCGGGCAGTCCCAGTGCTCCTGCAGGGCTCTGAGGAACACTCAGCTGGAACAGCAGGGATGAGCTGAGATCCTGGGCCGGTGGCTGAGGTGTACCAGCAGCTCCGCGGCGGTGCCTGGCACTGCCACACGTCCCGGCCGGACAGGGGGTGAGAGGCCAACCAACGAAAAGGGAAGAAGGAGAAGAAGCAGCAGCTCCATCTGGGTGATGGCGAATTCCCTTCTCCCAGCCACAACAGCTCCGAGAGAGAATGTCTCGCTCTCAAGCCTAAGAAACCAGCCAGCTCGAGCTGTCCCTACCCTTCCCCTCCCCTGCCCCCACTTCCCCCTTGGGCCCAGCCAAACTCCCTGTGTTTCTCAAGCATCCAACAAGTACCATCAGGTTTCCCCACAACTAATGGGAAAAAAATTCCATAGGTGAGACGGAACAAAAGGAAGGACACCCAACCCCCAACAAACCTATAACAGAGTTCCAGTATACAATCAGCTCATTGAAGTACTTTGTTATTAAAAGAGATATCTAAACCCCAAGGAGGTGCTACTTATAATTGTTAAACTGAGTGTACTTAAGAACATCTGCAGTATTTTCTTGGACTTGCTGTTTCTAATTATTTTGGTTCTAAAAAGGCCATTGTTTCCCAGTGTTGTATTAGATTAGTCACTATGTATCAAGACAAGCAATTTGAAAATATTTCTTTCTGAACAAAGTGTACCAATTATGCTTTTTTTTCATTAAAGCAATGAAATCTTTAGTCTATTGTGTTTCTTTGAAAACTGTGTTTGTAGTGGATGGTGCTGATGTACCCAAAAAATGTTTCCTCTCATATGTAGTTAATTAATTCTAAGGTTATTGAGACTACATAAATGAGATTTGGTCAATGTGCAGGCTTTATAGAATATTGGAATGCTAGTAGGAGAAATTCTTCAGTGAGAGATTTTAATGAATGTAAACTTTGATATGAGCCAGTCGTAAACTACATGGTCTTAAGCAGCTTCAAGTCTTAGAAAGTACTTTTTGATTTCTACATGGCATTTGGTGTTTCAGAATAACTTCCATGACAGAGGTAGGTAAAGCTTGTAATATAAAGAGTTAAATTCAAATTGTGAAAAATGACGTTGACTGTTCTGGTAAATTTTAAAATGTTTAATAAAAAAGACAATAGGAGACAAAGACAATAAAGCAAAGGGCACTCTGCCAAGAGCACACCTGGTGTTTTAGAAACACCCTTTAAATACCATTCCTTTTGCATCAACTTGATGCATATTCATAGACTTTATGCATATTCAAACTTTAATATTAACTAGTTTACACTTTCCAGGAACTGTTTAGCATGGCCACTCTTTAGGTCCACCTTTTTAGAGCATGCATGTCTCTTGGCTTGTGGTTTTAATTCTCTTCTTATCATCTTTTAATTTGGGCCTTGGCTTGCTCTTTCTGCAGATAATCAGCAGGGTCCCCATCATTGTTATCATTGTTCATTGAATGTTATCTTAACTGAGCAGACAGCTCAAACATACTTTATCGACTATTACAGTAAAGCCATTTTAACATTGTACATATAGCATTCATTTTAATACGTGCAAAAAGCCAATATTATGCTGTGTATCTATAACACAATGCTAACAGTTTGTTTTATTCTTAATATAACAGCTTACTCTAATGTCAGTCCTGGAGAGCAGTCCAGCAGCTTAGTTAATAATTCCCCAAGTCTTGATGACAACATGTTGAAACTAGTCGGCTGATAAGGAGTGTGGACCCATGCAAATGGATTACTAAAATATAATTATGCTTCTCCTTCAGTCTGTCTTGAAATCTCCCTTTTTTCCTATGTGTCAGAGACATTCCAGGGAGAATGTAAAGTGTTGAGTGAAGGAGGCTCAAGAACTGATATGTTTGTGTAGGGGGCTGGAGCAGTTAAAGTTTTTAAAAGCACTAGATACTAACCTGATTGATTGTTCTTGAGGGAAAACTCAAGTCCATAACAGAAACAGCCAGGAGCTGACACTGTTATGGTTCCTGTATGACTGTTTATAAAGCTGAATCTTCAAAAAACCCCAACAGCAGGGAAGTTGAGAGGGAGTAGCTTATTTTTTTAAGAAATTCTGATTATATGAATTTGGGAAGAGTCCAGAATTATACTGTTCCTTGTCATTAGAATTTGCAAATAAATGACAGTTCCCATGAAATATTTAAGTACACTGAAAATTAGGTGTAGATGTGTGATACTTATTAGAGGGATGAATTCCCTGAATACTTCCATCAAAACTGATGAGAATCTTGAACAAGCAAATAAAAAAATAAATTATTTCATTTACTTTGTTCTTCTACAAGCAGATTATGTTTTGTTATAGTTGCTTCCTTAGAGAGAGAAAAAAAAATCAGCCTATGTCAGCAGAGCAGTTGTGATGCACCTCAGAGACTAAGGAAGGTACTGTAGATGGAAGAATAAAACAACACCTAACATAATAAGCTACTCTCACAATAAAGAATAACAGCACTAAAAAAATGAAACTTACTTTGTTTAGTAAATTATTAGATCGATAGAAAAGTCCTAGTGGATACAGAATTTTATCAGTTACAATTGTTAATAATCTATTGTCATCATGCGAAAGGCAGATCACACTTTCAATCTATATTAAGAGTATGAAAAGTGGCAAGCCAACCAGGAAACTTTGAACATGTGCTATCTTATAAATAACCAACATGCTGTTCTGCAATGGGAGTGCCTTTCCATCACTTCAAAGTGATTTTATTATTAATTGGGAAGAATTTTGGCTGCCTGAGGGCATTTGGCTGTTACACTCAAGAACCACAAGCCAGAGTCCTGCTTATCAAGTTAACTGTTAATTCAAAGATTCTTAGAGGGGAAAGGACAAAATGAAAGTATGGGGAAATACCAACAAAGAAGTATACTTTCATATATCTATTGTGCTTTGGGATTCCAACAGAGAGGTGAGGGAGTATAAAATGACATTGTACTCATTAAGCAGCTTTTATCTCATTCACTGAAAAAAGTCTGAATTTGTAGGGAGAGCTCATGACCAAAGTGCATTTCTTCGATACAAAGGGATGAAGTTAAGAGAGCATGAATAAATTTTGTTTTGCCAATTTGTGTGTGTACTGAACCTTGTAAGCATTATAAAGACTTTTTTTTTTCTTTTTCCTCTTGGCTTTCTCTCTGTATAACTAGATCCTTTATACAAATATCCATAGTGTGGATATGAAGCACTGACAACTTTTATTGCTAAATTTTGTCAGATTGCTATTTTTTTTTTCTGTATTCTATGTATTTTGGCCAGTTAGAAGTCACATCTTCAAATTTAACTGCTATGACTTTAAACCTTTAATATTCAAATGGAAAATAGTGTATAAAAATAGTCCAAAATTCATGAGAAAATAAAGCATTTTTAAAAACAAGCATTGTCCTTGGCTAGGAAGATGGAATAGAGCTCCATTGTATTACAATATTTCTGTGATTCTGTGCTGCAGTTTCTACTCTGATTGAAATTAATGTTTTTCCTATCTAGAACTGTATTTGTACTAATATTTTTGAGTAAGGGTATTAGTCTTCCATTATTATATTTGACTGATTAACCATTATCATCACCATTATCATCATCCTAATTTAACTTGGCTTCAAGGGACTTTTGGCATTTTCTCTTCATTGAACAGAAATAGCTAATAAAGATAGAAAGTATTTCTGAAATATAACTGGACATAAGCAACAGTATTAATACAGATGAGAAAGCTGCAAGTCTACTGAGGGTATGCTACAGCTGTCTAGTGTAGGCAAAGTTGCCATAGATTAGCCTTGAAAGTTCTATTTGTGTAATCCTGAACACTATCAGACTTGAACTACTTGAACAAGGTTTATCTAAACCAAACATATCTAAGTATATCACTTGTCTTAGCTACAGCCCAAAGATTCAGTGGTACATTGTTTACGTTTTAATCCTAACTCATACCTACATGTATCTGTCTTTTCTTGTATTCTGACCTCTTTAAATCAAAGATTCTGAAAAAACCTGTTTGCTTCAATTTAGGCAAAACACTGTATAGATGTTTTCATTGTGGAACTGCCTGAAGTCAGAAGGGAAAGTCCTGATATATTCCCTGTAATACACCACACTGAAGGTACTCTGCGAATGGTATGAGTTGATTGCTACTGTCCCAGGAGTATCCTGGGGATATCCATGGAATGAATGCTCTAATACATCCATACTGTTGTCTTAAGTGGCAAATTAATTTATCATACGAAGTACTAAATACTGCAATGCTTTTTGCTCTGATTGGACTCAGTACATTGATATTTAACTTCATAAGATTATTATGCCAGACAGTTTTTGGACAAGTCTGCCAAGGTAACAAGCACTAGATCAGGTTAGTACTTAGCTAGAAATTTAATAAGACCTTGTTGATTTAGCTTTCAAGCCAGACCCTAAATTTCTATGGCCTGATTCAAATTAAAAGCAATAGATTGAGTTCAGACCTCTTAAGTAGGTCTTAATGGTGGGGTTTTGTAATTAGAATATAAAATCTGTAATCTGACAAGGTATGTTTCAAGGGCTCTTTTATAGTGAGACAAACAAGGTAATTATTTTTGTTCTTAAATTTGTAAAGGGGGTCATGATAATGCAATGCTTTCATCTAATTACAAATTCAAATGTTCCATTCCAAATCTAAGTAAGGATAATAGGTATAATAATTATTCTGTATAAATTTGCAAAAACAAAATTAATTTGAAAATCAAGTTTAAAAAGTAGGGCTTTTTTAGGATACTTGTTTTGCATGGACTTCAGTTTTGTTTTGGTCTTTCCCTCAGAATATTTTACTTGACACTAAACTAACTAAATTTTTTATTCAAAACTCAACTTTCATATTAGCTCTGGTGGCTGTTTAACATAAGTGGCAAAAAATAATACTGTTTTCTTAGCTTCTGTGCTCTGGTACCTCCTGCACCAGACAGAAACATTACACAGCCCTATGCCAGTATCAACTCAAGGAGCTGATCCCTGTTCAGTAGGGACTAGACACATCTTTGGGAGAGGCTTTGGCAAGTTTTCACATTTGAAGAACCCAAGAATCTGAAACTGTTAGTCCTGAAACTTAACTGCTACTACTTCCCATAGTTGAGGATGTCCCATAGCTTGAGTGTCAGCATGCTCAAAAATCCACTAGTTTCCCTGGTTGACCTGTTGGTAAAATCAGGAATTTCCTTTCCCAGAATCCAAATCACATTGCTTATCATCCTCTGCTTATCATTCTACCTCAAGGCAAGATATGAGCTTCAGTTATATCTAAGACATGCATCCTCCACAATCTTTAAAAACCTTAGAAGGTTACACAGACTCCCAAGGAAATAAAACTCTACTGCATATCCTCACCACTGGAAAGCAAACTGTGTCCTACATGTCATTTTTTATTTTAGTATCCTTACTAAAGAAGAGTCACTAGATTTTAACATGGTATTTCATATGAGCTCTTACCAGTGCCTTTTACATCATTAGTTCTTTGCTTTTGGTCCAAAGAACCTCTTCCACAAAAGATGTCACAGCACACGCTTCTCCTATCCATTGTGACTGTTTGTGCTCAGAGTCCTCTTTAATCAAGCAAATATACAGGCCACTCTCATTCTTCTGTTTCTTCCTGCCTATTTACACATTGTCTTTATTCATGGCTTCTCACACTTCCATTGTCAGCATTGTCCATTGGGACTTTTTCTGATAATCTTCTTAGTGGAAATATTTAGTAAGTCATTCTAAATGCAAGCTCCTGAGTAAGCCCTTTAGCAAATTCTCTCTAACTCTCATTTCCCTTTTAGAAAAATTCTGTAATATTTTTTAACATTGTCTTTTTTTAGTTAATTAGATTTGCATGTGCTGCCATATTGGGCACCTTCAAATTAATTACATGTTTATCTTAGTTTAAAAAAGACATCAGACTGTATTGCTTTATGCTTACCTGCATGGTTTTCAGCATTCATTCATGAAGTCTTTACATGTTACACAAGACTGATCAGCTGGTCTGTGATTTCTTGTATTTTTCCCTTTTTGGAAAAGTTTATACTACATTTCTTACCAGTCATAGACTATCACCACAGACACATTGAAAACCTCATATTATCATCGGTGGGTCTGTTCTATTTTGGAACGTGCAAACAGCTGTCACTCAGACTTTCTAAAGTACATTAAACTTTGAATAGTGCATCTGTTTCTAGTCTCCATGTCTTGATAAGGATATGACAGAACAAAAGAGGTCATGGAGTAGGCCCAGGAGCATGGAAAAATTAAAAAAACTATGCATAGTCCCTGCAGGTTTCATAATCAAGGCCGCTCTATTTTTACTTCTTAATACAGAAAAATAGCTTGATGTTCAGTTACACCAGTTCTCTTTCTTCTAGTATTTTTAGAATATCTCTTTCCATGTGATGTTTCAGTAGTTCTGCTCCTGCATACCGTTGTGCAGTGCTCTGCTGTGAAATGCATCATCTATTTCACACTGCTGTCACACAATCTTTGCTAAGTATAAACTAAGTATAAACCCTTTTCACTTACTGCATCATCTACTAATCTAAATCTTTGTATCAGAACTTTCATTCATTTTCTTCACTCATCAGTCTCATACTCTTTGGTATCAAACAATATCCTGATTTGTTTTTCCATCTCTGGTTTACTACTAACATAGCAGGAAATACTGAACTATTGTCTCAACTTCTACTCCTGCTTTATAGTCTAAATCTCTTTCCAAATTAGTTAAATGTGTTATCTCAATTAGCCATTGTGTGCTATACCTATCTATCGAGAAATATTTTTGGCAGAAAACACAGGTGGTAAAACATATCAAAGTTTTGTTCATCCAGTACCAGATAAGCCTCAGGCCAACCCTTTACTAAGCAATTTTGTAGAGGCAATGTCTTAAAGACATAGAGTTAATGATGATTAGTAATTCCATTTAGTCTTCCACTTCAGTAAAGCACTCTTGAATAAACAGAATTGATCAGCACAAAAATCTGAGAAGCTATTTCTTATAATTTTGTATTAATTGTAATGCTTTTCTGCTTTTAAAATACTGATTTATTTTAAATAAAGAATGTTATTTCAGAGTAAGTTAATTAAATATCTTGGTAACGTTTTTGATCCAGTGTTACATTTTACTTAAAATAAGCAATGGAGTCACTTTCATGTCATCAAAACTTTTAAATATAATTTGTATGCTTTATAAATATATATACATTAATCATATGCAGCTGCAAGATTAATACAGTACAAAATGTCATATGTTTCTTAGGCCTTCTCTGGAGAGACAATCTAATATGAGATGCTTTAGTAACTTAATGAAATACTTTTATTCTGCAGAGCTTGATTTCCATGGTATTTTTAGTAGACTAGATACTAAATAGTCAGTTCTAATTTGATTTTCTTCAGCTCTTTCTCCTAGTATGGTGATTATTTATGTTGCGGAAATATAGTAACTTGAAAGCTCAAAAGGAAAAGCATTATTAAAAGAATATTGAAACAGCCCTAAAAATCAGAAGAAAGTGCAAAATACTATTTAGTTTATAGTATAAAAGAAAAAATTAGGATGCATCCATTTTGGTTTGTGAGGTGTGATATGGCAAGTATGTAAAATACACTGTAAAGAGTATATTGTTAAGCTTTTTATGCTTTCAATGTAAATATAGAGAAATATGACATTTCCATTAGAGAAAAGATTGAAACAATTTAACAGTTTGAGAAAGTTTCCAGTAGCTGGCTAAGTATACTACTGGTCCTTACTTCAGATTAATTTCTGTTTTTCATGCTTTCTGACAGATAGCAAACAGATGACACTTCTGAGAAATAAAGTTTTTATCCCATTGTAAGAAAAATCCATCCTCCTACAATTAAATAAACTGAAAATTCTGAAGGATTTGCTAGAAATGTACCTATAATCTTCAATAAAAAGGGAAGAATTATTCCTCTGGTACACAAGATGATTAATTTTTCAGACTGAAAGGTTAGAAAATAACTTTAGTTAGCTGTACAGCTTTCTCTTTCCAATGAAGCCATCTTGGTGTGCCTGTACTAATGTACAGTAAATTTCAAGGTTCTGACATTACCTGCAGAGGACTCCTTCTCTCTTACAATTCTATCTAGATTTGGAAGACGGGTGTCTGCTAGGGAAGGCAGGAGCCTCCCTTGGAATGAAAAATGTAAACTCCCTCCCTCCAAATTACTATAATTCTGAAATCAAGGGGTTCTCAGGCAGAGATCTGGGGATAGGAATAACAGTTCTTTACTGGTATAACCAGGCAAACAACAATAACTACAGCATTTGCAAGAAAACAGAACCAGGGACTCCGTGACAGCCTTCTCAGCTGAGACAGGAAGGGATGGAGGAGAAGCTTTGCTTCACAAACCCCCTTGGGCAGGCAATCCTGGTGCTCCTGCAGGGCTCTGAGGAACACTCAGCTGGAACAGCAGGAATCTGCAGAAATTTTAGGCCAATGGACTAGATGTATCAGAAGCTCTATCTGGGTGGCTGGCACTGGCACACGTCCTGGCAGGACAGAGGGTGCAGGGGCCCACAGAAAAATAGCAACAACAACAACAACAGCAGCAGCAGCAGCAATAATAATAATAATAGTAATAATAACAACAACAACAACAACAACAACGAGAAGCAGCAGAAGAAGCAGAAGACAAAGAAGAAGCAGCAGAAGATGGAGGAGAAGAAGACAAAGAAAACGAAGACAAAGAAGACAAAGAAGAAGACGAAGAAGAAGACAAAGGCCTTAATTATCTTTGCATACTGAATGCTAATGCTCTTAATTAAAAGTCTATCCCAAAGAAAGGTTACCATTGCCAAATTGAGGTATGATTCAGGAGTCATAACCATGCAGTGAAACCCTGCTTTTTTCTGCCAAGAGAACAATACTGAGTTAGTCTTCTACAGTGAGGTCATTCTGCAGGTGACTGTGCAGACTTTGTCAAATGGCATTACATGAGTGAACAGGAGAAAAATATTTCATTCAGAACACTTGTTCTGCATCACACATTGATTTCTGGTTTGATATATTATTTTTGTACTACTTCTTAATACTTGCTGGAACATAAATTTCAGCTTTATTTTGTCTTATATAAGGAGGCATATAAGTGTATTTAAAATATTACTGCATATAGGCTATATTAAAATGTAACTGATGGACATATCCCCCATATGTAAATGGAACAAAAAGTGGGGAAAATATGGTTTAAGAAATGGATGATGTATAAAATATATACAATTTTTTCATTATCAACTCAGAATGCTGAAAGAACCTATTTCAGAAAAGATGATTTCTAAACATTTTAAATGTAAGTATTATTTATAAATGTCACTGAAATTCCACCTTTTTTTTTTTTTTTTTTTTACCATAGTTATATGCAATAATGGAATTCACTGTCTTCAGTGTGTTGGTGGTTTGACACACAGAGTAACAAAACTAACATCTGAGTGGTTTTCACTCTTGCAGTAGGCCTTATGTATGTTAATGTAGTAATATAAATATTTTTTAAATGCGTACAGTTTGTTTTTTTCATATAAATAGAATAAATATGTTTTCAAGAAATGATTTATCATCATATTGGTAAAATATTTTAGGTCATGCCACTTACGACTACTTAATTTTTAAGGTCTTCAAAATATCTGCTAGGTTAATACTATTAGTCAAGTATTTGAATCATAAAGCTATTTGAATACAAAAGCAGAGCTTGTATTTTGCATACTTAATCCTAGTGCTAGTTCTCTCCATGTGGGCTCATATAAGGAGTCTGTATCGTAGTTTTCAGCTCCCTGCCCATTCAGGTGTAGGTTAAGAGGATTAGAGTGAGCAGCTTGTAGTATATGTGAAATGTCATGATGATGCCATGTAGCTTCCAATGCAAAAACATCCTAAAGTCTTTCTTTCAGGGTTAATTACACTATCACTACTGACCCATTGCTAACTTCTTCCCAAAGGATATAACAGTCCACTTGAGTCAGTCATCTGTCTATCTTTAGGAGACCAAGTTGAGCACGAAACATTTACTCTAACCTGAGGGAAACAAACAGCTACATGAAGTACCTTTGATACTTTCCTTGACACTCATCTTCTTTACTTTTGTAAGACTGCTCAGAATTACAGACTGGTTGACTCAACACTCAATTCATCATCATTCACCAAGACTATATTCATTAGTGGACTCCTATTTAAAATCCTATTTGTTTTGTATTCACAAATTGCTTGGTTTTTAACAAATATTACAGAGTTTATAATCATCTTCCACTTAACTCTTTTTTTTCCATCTAGTTAATGTACAATCATGAGCTAGATGTGAAAGTCATTTGTGCTGGATTTGGCTGGGGTAGAAATAATTTTCTTCCCAGTGGCTCTTATAGGCCTGTGTTTTGGATTTGTGCTGAACGGCTGATAAAGTTATTTTTGTTATTGCTGAGCAGGGCTTACACAGAGCCAAGGCCTTTTCTGCTTCTTACACTGACATGATAGTGATGAAGTTGGGAAGAGACACAGCCAGGATAGGTGACCCCAGCTGAGCAAAGGGATATTCCAGACCACAGGATATCACGCTCAGTATATAAAGATGGGGGAAAGAAGGAAGGAGTGGGAACATCTGGAGCGAGGGTGTTTGTCTTCCCAAGTAACCTTTATGTGTGATGGGGCCTTGCTCTCCTGGGGATGGCTGAACACCTGCCTGCCCATGGGAAGCAGTGAATTAATTCCTTGTTTTGCTTTGCTTGTGAATGTGGCTTTTGCTTTCCCTATTAAACTGTCTTTACCTCAACCCATGTGTTTTCCAGCTTTTACACTACCGAATCTCTCCCCAGTCCTGCTGGTGGGGCAGTGAGCAAATGGCTGCACAGACCTTGGTTGATGGCTGGGGTGAAACCATGACACCATTTTCACCTCTTTGTCATATCTGGAAAATGAGGTTTGCAGGTATTTCTTTTTTCAAGCATAAACATGGACAATGAGGTAAGTATGTGTCTTCAGAAACTCTACTCTGAAAAAATGGACTAAGAAGCAATACTGTCCTACATCTAAGAAGTAATTTCTCAATATCATACATTATCTTTAGATACTATATAAGATTCCCACTAATAGCTTGTTAATGTCACATAGCCTGAAGCTCCAAATATACTTTGATTTGAAGGACAGCAAACTGAAAATAGTACATTTGAAAGGAGCTACTAAGACTGTATTACTTGCCTTTCTAGTTGGAATTAAATATATATATGAAGTTTTTTGTATAAAACATATGCAACTAAGGCACATGGAAGAAAATGGACAGCAATCATTTCCAGAGTTACACTGTTAATGGCCCCAGCATTAGTATAAATGGCATAACTAGCAGAATATATAAAATAACTCTTTTTAGGAAATGCCATTTGAAAATAAATATCTGGAAAAGAACCTTACAAAATGTTTGGCAGTTAAGAAATTGAACTCTCTTTTACTGTAACCCTTAGAATGACTAAAGGCCACCTTATTCTCTTGTGGCAACCAGAATTGAACAGCCGCTGGGTTATTACATTAGGCAGAAGCACTGCATGTCTGTGTTATCTCCATGATTTCCCACTCACAACAGCACTAAATTAGTTAGCATTCATTTCAATTATCAGTGGCTAATGAGAGAACATAATATGCAGAAGTGCTTTTGTGAAAATACAGACTTCGGTTTGGTTAAACAAAACTGTAACAAGTACTACAGCACATGGACCTTACTGAGGTATGGACAGCAAACTAATTTGAGTACTGCCCTCTGAAATGGATGCAGCTATTTAAGGAAATAGCCATTTAGGTTAAGCAGCACTTCGACATTTTTATAATTTGCCTTCCTTTATATCAGAAATTGAAAGCTCTGGTTGGCAGTCAACTTCATCAATTAAAGGCATTTACAGATTTGCCTCTATACTTTGATAGAAAATAATAAAGCTGATGTATTTTTCACTGGGGTACTATATACACCAGAATATTGAATTTCTTCTCCATGCATTTATGGATTTTATTAGAGTATAGAAATAGTGGAAATTGGTCTTCCTGATAGGTGAAATTCACTTTCTTTCACAAAGTTTGCACACCCTTTAGGACTTACTGGGAAAAGCAAAGTAAATGATTATAAAGGTTTGTCTTTAATTCTGCCTGCTTCAAACAAAGGCACTTTACACAGGATTTGTAAATGTTCTCTTTCATTCACTGATTCTAGTCAAGTACAGAGACTTTTTTATTTCTACCTCTCGAAGAAATCCTGATCTCAGTTAACGGTATTAACCTGGGATTTTGAAATACTCTTGTTTTATGCTGACTTAGCTGAGAAAATAATTTTTTCCTATTACTGATAATTTAATGTTCCATATAATTACTTCCACTTCTCTGTAACTAGTGAGTGACACACTAGTTTGGAGTTTTCCTTTACTTCTTTTACAGGCATATTAAATAAGTAAGTAAGTAAATAAATAAATAAAATACTAAAGTGTTTATTTTTTGCCTGCTATGGAAGAGACTGCAAATTTTCATTTTCAGTGTGGTTATGCCTCCATGTATTTTCAAAGGAAAGAGGATTCTGGGAAGGAGTGGCTGTCATCTCAAAACTGAACAAGTTATGTACTTTCTAAAGTAGTACTTAACTTCAACCAAAAAGTAATGAAAAATTTGAATTCTTGAATAGTCAGGAAAATAGTCTGTGATATTCAGTTCAGTGCTGTCTCCCCAGTTTGAATTTGGTTTTGAATGCAGCAGGAATTTGTATTTTTGCAGAGAGAAAACCCATGTTAACACAGGCTGTGCATTGCTTGATAAGGGGAATAAATGGAGCATTTAATTGGATTACATTAGATTCTTAAATAATGTGTGCCTTTAAAAGCCTCCTATGTATCACAGAGCTATGATAACTTTGGTATTAAAGTTACTGTCTTTATCAAGACATTTTATTTATTAAAAGTAATATCAAGTACTTTACAAGCATGATAGTACAGTTCCCCAGATGGAAAGAATAGCTGTTTTCCAAACTGAAGGAACCTTTCATATCTTTTTCTTTCTTGCATGTATTAAAGACTTTAATACAATGGCATTAGAACCTGGTTTTAAATTTTGTACCTCTGGAGATCATCCCATCCAATACCTTGCTGAATGCAAGTTCAGCTACAGCAGACTGCTCAGGGCTGTGCCTGGTTGAATTTACCCATCCTCTAAGATAGAGAATCTAAAATATTTCTGGGCATCATCCTTTAGTATTCATTCTTTACTGTATGATTTTTTTTTCATTGCCAACTAGAACTTCCTGTATTTTAATCTGTGCCCAAATACTTTTCTCATTTACTTTTCTTGTCATATTCTTCACAAATCTATTTTTATTTTTTAAAACATTCCTATTGTAATGCTCAGTCTCTCATATTTCCTCATTTTCTCATTTTGCCTCTTAAATCTCACACAGTATTTAAGTGAACATCAGCTCTTCCATTTTTGTGGCTTAAACAAGTAGTACAGAGAATCCTACTGCACACTAACTGTGCAATTTTATAATTACCTGAAACCATCTAGAATGTAATCTCTTCAGGCACCTGCTTACACAGCTTGGAAGACAAATTCATTTACGATGCACTTCTACAAAAATGGCTTGTCTTGATTTCAACTGGGAAATAAGCAGAAGCAAGTGAAACAGAAATCTCATATTCATGCCAATGCAGCTACACGAGAACATCTGAGAAGAATAGTCATTGCCCAAGCAACAGACCTTCAAATACAAAATTATTCATGAGTTATCAGTGTGTCTGGAAATACATGCACAATCCACATGCAAAGTTGAAGAACTCCTCATGGAGGGATCCATAATCCTGTTTGCACTGTAGCAAAAACCAGCTGAGTATCTAGGCTTCAGTAGGAAAGACAATATTCTCTGGAGTTTAGCTCACTGGAAATGGCACAGATGGCTCTTCTCCTATTTTTTAATGTTACATATGAACAGGTATATTACATAACCAAAGTGTAACATTTAGATTAGTACATGTGGCCACCACAGCAGTTCCAGGGTTGTTTTTTTATTGCTTTGAGATTAAATTAGTTTAAAGGAAAATGGTACCCAAATGCATTCTATAATGACTAACTTTAAATATTTTACTTTCCCTATTTTCATTATCAACTCCAGTAACAAGAAAATTTTAAGTCGTCTGCATAAAGTGGCATTACACATCAGGTTGCAAATCTCAGCTCCCAAACTCTGCTGCCACACGCTACTTGGTGCAGTCACTGGCTGGAGTCTGGCTTTTGAGGTCTATTGGTGCATTTGCCTCTGTGCCTGTGTGGGGCTGCTGGTGGAATCACCACATGCTGGGATGGAATAAACCCTCCATAGCCAGTAGGGTACTGTGGTTTAGACTTGTGACCAAAGCAATGCTGAAACACAAGTGTTTTGGCTATTGCTGAACAGGGCGTGCACAGTGTCAAGGTCTTCTCTGCTTCTGACTCATCCCCTGTGGGTAGAAAGGGGTGTGTAAGAGCTTGGGATGGATCACAACCAGCAGGTAACCTGAACTAAGTAACCAAAGAAATGTTCCATGCTATATAGTGCTCTGCTCAACAGGAGGGGAGCAAGGCTGAGGTAAAGTTGGTTATCTTTTGCTCGGGAACTGGCTGTCCACTGGCCTGCCCATGGGAGGTGGCAAGTGATGGCCACTGCCATCTCTTTTGTTTCTTCTTTCTTCTCTCCCTTCTCTCTTTACTGAATTATTTTCACCTTGATCCATGAGTTCTCTTGCTTTTACACTTCCTTTCTTCTCCCCCATTCCACCTGGGTGGGCAGTTGGGGAGTGAGTGGCTGTGTGGTGCTTAGCTCACTTCTGGGGCTATCCCACAGCACACTGCATGCCAGCTGTGGACTGGTGAGATCTGCTCAGAAAGATTTGCTCAGCCCATTTCCCGATCTCAGGGATATACCTCTAATGTGGTAATACTACAGGACAAAGCTGGATGTGGCCAATGACCTAGGAATAAAGAAGGTAAAAAACTCAGTATAACTTCTACATCACTCCATAAAAAGAAAAAAAAATAATCTGAAAATACCTGAAGTTTGCTTCTAAAAAAATAAAAAAAGACGTTACACAACTCAAAATACCATCTCTTTCAGAAACCACTCACAATGCTGGATGTCAAGATGAACATGCCTGGGAAGTTTCACCTGCAACTGAAAGGACCATCCTATTACTGCAGTAAAAACTGCATTAATATGTTGGTACCAGGACTAAAAGACAGAAAAATATTTTTGAAAAAATACGCAATAGAAAATATTTATAAAAACTACACTAGAAACTAACCCTTTAACTTTGTACTCACTACTTCAACAAAGAGAACTGCCTAAAAGAACAGAAATTTACCTAGGAAATGGTATAAGGCAGAACAAGAACCTTTAGTGAAGGAGAAGCGAGGAGTGACTAGTCTGAGGTGAGATTTCCAAAACCTTACTCATTATGGCCATACATTGAAAGACACAAATAATGAGCTTCTCACAGTTCACTGAAAACGCTTGTTTCTCTTAGAGACACCAAAAAGCCTAGTCGGAAAGGCAATCCTGCGCTGAGTTGCAAGTTCATCTTCTCTGCTCAAGCTACATGGCTGCTTCCTGCATGGGTAATTCCACTTGTCTTGAGAATTCATGTATGGAAGGCTGCTGGCACTCATGACACTCTCTCAGAGCTTTGCAGACACTTGATTTCAGTAAGCAGAAGCCCACATGGCCATGAGGCATGGCTCTGACTGACTTAGGAGCTACCTCTCTGTCATATGACTACTGATTCTTATGAAATGGATTGGTGTTCTTTCATAAGTCTTAGACAAAACATACATCCTTTACTCCCAAATAACTCACAATGATAAAAATATGATCAAAATAAGGTAATACATGAGGTAATAACTGGGATCCACTGAAGTCACTGGCAGAAGTCCCTTAGTGTTCAGAAGCAGTAGAAAGTCATACTTTTTGTATGGATGCAAAGCCTATAACCAGGTAACACCATAGGAGAAATTAGCAAAGAGTAAGGCATTTAAGCAATAGTCTTCTGGTTTCAGATACTGATTCATGAAATCTTCTGTCCAGCAAAAGATTAAAAGTAAATCTCTATTTCTTTAGCCTTAGCCACTGCCTTAACAGGTAGCCAAAGTAGACATATTGTTGGATTTGGTGACAAACTAAACTAAAATTGAAATGAATTTAAACAAAGGCTATTGGTGCCTGAAGTAGGGAGATGTAATTCACCTCCCATGTCATCAGGGTCAGGCTATGTGCTAGAAATCCTCTGATGGATTCAAGGATGGAGTTTTAAACCTTTCCATTCAATACACAGTGTCACAGATCCTGTAAACACTGCCAAACAAAATTTTGAACCAGGTTCCAACAAGGTGGCAAAAGCAGGGTCTAGGGAATGGTGCAGCTACTAACCACACCTCTAACCCTAGTTTAGCAATGTGGAGCCACATCAGTGAAGGCTTGTTTGGCTGCTGTAGCCTTTCCAAGCTGCACTTCTCCATATCCGTTATGCATCACATCAATGATGATCTGTGGTTACTTACCTTCACTTCCACCAGCTTGGTGATGCTGTGTTATGCCACGGAAATATTTGCCCTGCTGATAAACTTTATGTCTGAAATTAATATTAAGAATTTAATTTCTCTGAATAATTTTTTATAGCAGCAGCTATGAGAGACCAATTTCATATTACCCACTGCTCCAAGTTATCTTGGCTGTGGAGCAGGAGACAGGAGCACAAGTAAAACTAAGATATGAAGCTGACTCACCTCTATATTGTAGCCCATTTATGTTCATAAATGAACACATGTTCTCTGAAAGCCTATTCTTCTCCTCTTTTTTCCAAAAACAGAGAATATCAAAGTTGCCTATCTCTTGCCTGCCCCAATAAACTCAAAATAAGCAACAGAAAAAAACAAAAACAAACCCAAACCCAAAACAAAACCAAGAAACACACAAGAAAACCCTTATATAGTCAAACTGGAATAGAAATATAATGTTTTAGCCATGGTACATATATATGAGAGAAGAGGCAATGATACAGTACTTCAATCTGTATTGTCTATATAAAACATTTATTTTTAAGCTCTATAATGGTATTATAGAAATACATAGAATATTTTATAGTGTATTTTAGTGTACTTACTCTGAAAATAACACATTTAAGACAGGTATTCTTATGTACAAACGTTTTAAATATATGCACTTTTTTGCCTTGCAATATTATGTTACTTTGAAAAACAAAATATCAGTATTTTACTCGTTCCTCCTTGCCAGAATCTTCTCATTTGGATTTCCCTGCATCATCTTGGGTTCTCACCACTGTGGGATATTTTATAAAAACCACAAAAAGTCCATAGATGTGTAGACTTCCTATATTTGCTTGCATTCATGTCTAGTGCACATTGCTTGCCGTTCAATCCTCCAAGTGCCTTCTTCGTAAGTACAGTGACATATAGTGCATTCATCAGTTTTCACCTCCCGGCCTGCTGGAATGACAAGGGTTTCTGCAAAACAGTTTGGGCCTGAAAGAAGGAGAGAGTTCATTATGTGACACCAACAGCACACTGCAATGCAGCTTAGCATGGTCCTAGACCTGGGCATGGAAAATCTATTGAGAAGTGAGTAATGCTGGGCACATTAAACAGACATTGGCATCATGCACAAGCCATAAAAGCAGCAAAGAATGCAAGGACCCAGCCCACCAAGTGGCTGGATGTTTCTGGTACAGATTGTCTCTGCCCTCTGTGCAGGAAGGTGCAATAAAAATGCAACTGTGACAGAGACCTGGGCACACCCTGATGGTGAAGATGGACATGGACTGAAGCCAGAGAAAATACCAGCTGTTGATAATTCATCAATGCTACTGTAAGCTACTAGGGAGCCACTTATACATTTATTACTTTTTTCCTGCTGGAAGTGAGCATTTTAGTTGCTGTAGTAATCATAGTATCACATTAGTTTATCTTCCCTTTCATGAGAAAATAGTCTATTTCCCACAGAGTGTAATAGCTTCAGCCTCTTCTGAATAAGGACACTTTTTATGTATAAAATGAAATAAAAATGACTTTTATGTAAGTCAGCAAGTTTACAAACACCTCTTTTCATAGTACACTGAAATAACTTCATTTCCAAGGATGAGACGGAGAAAAACCCACCAGGACAACGTTCAGAAGACCAATCTGGTTCTTTCAAAAAACAGAAGGCTGCAAGGGCTGTATTATCTATATTTCTGTCTAAAAATAAGTCTATTTCTGTCTTGAAAATCCACACGCACTTGCAGAGCAGCATTAAGCCCTCCAACCACATATCTATCCACTGTCATGCCCCCAGTGAACTCGGCTCCTCCATTCAATGAGCACAAATAGCAGCTGCTCAGGCACAGCCTGGCCACTTCACAGCACTTTGGCACCACTGTCATCAGGGAAGGATTTATAGGAAGAACCAGGATACATTGATCTGACACTGCTGAAATTCCAAAAGGCTATGGATGCACAAAACACTTGTTGACTGCCAGCCTGTTTGCCATACTCAGATGGGCTCAGTCTTCCATTGCTGAGGGTTTAGTCCAAGACCTGCACCAAAGAGCATGGCTTCTTTTTTTGCGGGAAATGTAGCCCACCTCCTGGGCTGCTCATTTTAAAGCACAAACAAAATAGTTCACAAATCAGTTTTATCAATTACCTCATAGAAACAGGTTATGTCTTTGTATACACACAACAGCCTGAGAATCAGATGCCAAATTGGCCATAAAGCAAGCCTTTCCTCACTGAAGAGTTACATCTAGAAGAGATTTGCAAGACCTGCAGAAATTTGCTTCCCCAAGTTGTACTCCTTAATGCTTTGAATATTTAAGCCCATACTTCGTTTTCATAGAATAATAGACTGTAGAATCATTAAGGTTGGAAAAGACCTCTAAGGTCCCTGAGTCCAACTGTTAACCTAACACTATTGTGTTCACCACTAAACCATATCCCCAGGTGTCACAACCTTTTGAACACTTCCAGAGGTAGTGATTCCACCACTTCCCTGGGCAGCCTATTCTAGTTTTGGAACTGACTGTTGGCAATTATCTCCAACATGTGGCTTCTTCCACAATTTTGGGTGACTTCCTGCCCATTTGGATGCATAAAGTACTGCAAAATACAGCCTATCTCATCTAAAATCACCTGCTTTACTATCCTAATGTTACTGTGATACTTCTCTGTTTTCTTTCCGTCTGTCTGTCCATGCAAAATATTATGAGCTGGAAACACGGGAAGGAGGACTTTCAGGGTGGAAGGAATGCTCCTGGGCCCCCACTGCACACTTGGAGGTGCCCTGGGTTTCAGCCAAGGTAAAGCAGAGTTAACCATGCTGTCCTCAGTGGAACTTTTTAAAAAAATATTTGAATGCTGATCTGTATACTTCTGTTTCTGTGAAATACAGTATTCTTCTTTCACCTAATCAAGTTTCATCCCAAAATGAGTTCACCTGCACATTAGGTAAAGACACCTGAATGTTTTGCAGGACTGTAATAGCCCCATGATTTACAAAGCTATATGATATAAAGAGTTAAAATATTAAAAGCAGAATCTACTTTCCATCGAGAATTTGTATGAAACCTACAAGACCATTTGAAATTTAAACACTATTTAAAAGGCACCATAGGAAAAAAAGTGATGTGAATCCCCTGTACAGGATTTATTTTATTCTGGAAAAGCAAATGTTATAGGTGGTTGTAGAAACCAACTGGGGAATGAAATAAAAAGGGTGCAACACACATGATATTATTCACTTGGATTCAGAATGTAAATGCCTCCAGTCACTATTAGCAACACTTTATTGTCATGTGTGATGAGTCCTTTTTACACCAGAAAGTTATTTAATGTAAAGATTCAACAAGTCAGACCTCAACTGTTAAACTATTTTATATGGGGGTAAGTAATTGCTTTGGTAAATCTACAGAAGAGCAATAACCACCTACCTGAGAAAGGGACCTGAAAAAAATAAATGGCAGCAACAAATGTTTTAGTACCATGGAACTTTTCCTTAGAAAATTGCCCACTTTCTGGTTCTGCATTTGCACCCATCATTACTGTAAGTGCAAATCTTACATAGTACTTAAGCTGACAACAGTCAGCTGGCGCTGGCATCCTTGCCCTCACCTTTTTCTCTGCAATATCACACACAGCATTGTGGGTAATGTTACAGAAAAGGTCATGAATGAAAAGGCTGAACTGACTGGATTACTGCAACATCATGCATGTAAATGTCAGTGCAATACAGTGTCCAAACAAGAGAAAATAATTCCACAACTCTCCTTTTAATAGTTCTCCAAACTGTTAGACTTCTAGGGGAAATAACTCTGAGCTTCACCCCAAACCCTTCAGTTTTGTAGCTGTATTAACTTGTCCTCACTCATGGTGTCCAATGGCTCCCTTCCCACAAAGCAGGGAAAGCTCATCCCTTTCCTCTTCCTCTGAGGAGCAGACAAAGGACACAGACTTACATGGCTGGACTGATGAGACCAGCCTGCAGTGAAGTGGTATATGTGGGACAGCACTGTTGGGGACCCTTGGTGAAGGGCTGCTCTGGCTACCTGCAGCTCTTCCCTGGCCCCTGCCTGTCACAGAATATTCTAAGTTGGAAGAGACCCACAAGAATCATCAGGTCCAGTTGGAGGGACAGTGATGCTTCTCTGCCTATCTAAAAGGACAGTAGGGAAACTGAGGAATTGAGGATTTTGAACAGACAGTGGGAAGGCCAGGAGGCACAGCAGGCACACAAAGGCCGGTTTTAAAAGCTGAAGAGTGCCTTTTTCTCAGTCTCCCTTTGGAGAGGGAGGTCCTTCACATTCAGACTGGATGAGCTGCCCCAATAGCAAGGCACTTGCTGAAACTACTGCTTTATTTAAAACTGGGCAGTTTATATTGATTTAGCAAGACTTTCGAAAGGTAAGCAATTTTGAGTTAAGTTTGCGAAATTACCTGACTTAGCACATGAAAAAGCATTTCTAAGTAAATTGGCTGTTCCAACCCCACAGCAGTGGTGGGCTTTCTCACTAGGAGCTGCTGCTGCAGGAGCAGTGAATTTGTTCTCCTTGCTCAACAAAGGAGGTTGACTGCTTTCTGAGCTCCTTCTTGGCTCCACCACTCCTCTGCCCAAATTCAGCACCTGGTACTTGCTCGATGCAGCACTAGCTGGTTTGCTCTGTAGTATAAACTTCCTGGCCCCAGCTATGTACACTTAAATAGCACCAAGGCAGTCAGTGGTCCTGCACTTCTCTACAGCAGATGAAGATCTTTCCATATCACCTTAAATCTGGCAGAAAATTCATTATGACATATTGTATCAATTCTGAGTGCAGCTTGAAATCTACCACTACTTGTTTGTTTTCTTAAAGTATTCAACTGGTGCTGTCAGACTCCACTTGAGCCACACCATGATTGTATCAGCACAGATTTCTTTCCCAGGGCTAAGGCACAGTTGCTGCCATTGCAGCAATGTCTCAAAGCAGCAAGTTCAGTGCAAATCCTCAGCTCTCACACTGAGCACCAGATTGGCATGCAGCTCTTGGCTTCCCTGCATCTGAAACAGAGACTCCTACTTTCCAAAAGCAACATTTTAACTGGATCTAAAGAACTAAGAAGGCAGATCCAGGTAGTTAATTCATTGAACGATTATGAAGAGATCCTCATCTTGGAAACACTTAAAAACTCAAAAAATTTCAAAATATTATTGGGGTAATGCTGCTAATGCAATTTTTTAAAAAAATCATTTCACTGGTCCTGTGGAAAGTTTCTGATTACTTATATGCTATGCTGCAGTGTTGAAAAAGGAAACAATCTAATTAAAATGCAATTTTTTTTATCTTGGAAGGAAAAAACTGATGCCAATTCTCAGCAGAGAATTCCCAAGCCACTCACCTGCAGAGGTACCTGTAACCTTGACAACCTCAGAAGTGCCTCTCTGAAACTACTCTTCCCCTCCTTCCACAAAACCAAACCTGTTATGGAGCTGTTCCCATTTCTTTTTCCTCCTGCCCTTGCTTTTGTATGGGCACATGTTCTGATAAGTTAAAAAATATGAGATACAGCAATTTGGTAAATTGCAATTTAATCAACTGTTTTCATAATGTCTTAAACCAAATCACGGACAGAGAAATCTGTTCAACTGCAAGTTAATATGCTTGCCTGGAGAATAAGTCATAGCAGATGCCAACTAAAACAACAGTGACAGCCTCTGTAATACAACACTTTGATGTAAGACTGCTTTGGGCTCTGGTCTGCACTAAACTTCCTCACAGCTGCCTTCCTAATAGCTCCCTGCAGGAACCAAACAGGCCACTTCCAAGGCACCTGATGGCAGTCCCATCTACCCTGACAGTTTTCTGGCATTCATCACTGGCATCATTCATTTTGGCATCATTCACATGGTATTAGACCACTCTGTAAAATTACAATTAATCTGTAACCTCAATATTTTGTTTATCCCCTTAGTTTTATTTACTCTTATTTCATTTGTCATGGAGACAGTTCCAACGGTTACAACCTGAAAAGAGAGGTCTTATACTTTGCCCTGGAAGTGTTGAAATATATGACAACATACAAGAAGCTGGGTGAGATCAAAGGCCCACCTGCACCTGCACCAGCCAGAAGGAGATATATAGGGAAGCATACAGGGACAGAGCAAGCACACATATCCAGCTTCCAGCACTGAATAGGAGATTTGGTTAATGGCTTCTCCTTGCTGAGTTAGTGGAGTTAATGGATGTAGCTAAAAGGTTACTTTATCATTAACCTCTCCACCATCTTGCTGAACTCAGATAAACAGAATTTGGTTGCAAGGAAGTCCACAGCCATTGTACACAGGGTAGAATAGTTTTCTTTTGTTGTTTACCCACTACCTAAAGTCGGTATTTCAAAATCCCCATAGTGGAAGAGGTGGTAACAACCATCTCCACCTTTGTCATGCTGTTCATGATCTTATTGACCTGTATCATGCTTCCCTTCTGTCCCACTACCTCACCTGCAAGTTGAGGAGGCCAGCTCTGCACTCTCACTGTCCCTGCTGACCTCCCCACACATCCCCCAGTTCTGCTACCTCGTTTTGGGGCTGTGAGGACCTGTGTACCACACACAAATTGTGGAAACATCATGGATCTATACAGTAGCACAGTAATATTCCTTGTTTTGTATCCTATTTTCCTCCTACTTCCTGACATTTGCCTTTCTGTTGTGACTACTGATGAAAAAGTTGAGCTGACGTTTCCATTACACTTACAAATTTTACATCAGATAGAAATGTTACAGAAACAAATGTATCATTGCACTCAAGTTAAATATGCTGCTACCTGTGTTATGTAAAAGTTTCACTGTCCAGAAATGCTACTTGACAGTCTTCCATGTACAGTAAGCGTGTTTTTGTTGCTCAGTTATTTCAGGAACATGCTGGAGAAAGCAAAGCCTTCCTTCTCATGTCTCAGATCTTTCTTCTGACATTTCGAGACTTTCTTCATTGCAGATGCCAGGGAGACTAATGAAACACTGAGCTGAAAAATTTAGCCAACTACCTGCCTGCATTTTAAGCTGTCTACTGCTGCAGATGACCTGTGATGCCACAATACAAGGCCAAAGACATTTTGAAAGTTACACTGGGAAGGACAACTGAGGACCAAACCACAGACAGATGCTGGTGCCTGCCTCCCAGTGCACAGCAACACAAAGTCCCTTCTGACCTGCTTGGATATTTGAGATGAGTTTTGAAATGTGCTAATGTGGCATGGTAAGACATTAAAATAAGGCTGCTGTGCCACATAGTACTGCAACAGAAAGATTTCTGAGACACAAGCATTATCTCCCTCACCCCTCTCAAATCTAATCACTTTCTCCTGTAATGGTATCAGTACCTACTTTGTGTCCTTCAATCTCTAATCTCTTCTAAGGGGTCTGTATCTCCCTGACTTGATTTTGTTTCGCACTCACATGGATGTGTGTGTATATATCACATCTATCTTCTGTGAAATGTCAGCTCAGACGATAAAGCATGAAAAGCAGCTGGCTAAAGGAGTCTGTGACTAGGATTACAGCAGACTCTCATTCTCTCACAAAAATAAGTTCATCACCCCTGCTACTGTCATGATTCTGACCTCTCCCAATCCATGAAAATCTTTTACTTGCCTCAGTACCTCTGGATACAACTGAACCAAGTCCAAAAGAGAGTTTTCAATTACAGAAGAAGGATTCAGGTAAACCCATTTTTAAAAGCAATTTGAGACTGTGAAAAATCACGTACTATTTCCATAGTTAATCAATGCTTTAAGAGACTGGCAGCCAGAGAACCACAGTATATATCCTAACAGACTTCCTGTAAATGTGTGAATATATATGTATGATATGGAAAAGCAGCATAAAAGCATATCCATTTTGTGATATCTCCTAGCTGCTATTGGAAGTAACAAAAAAGCAGTGGGTGCAATATGCAACCTTCCATGAAAGCATCTTTTTTTTTCATGCTAGACAGAACTTTGGTGATTTTAAGAATAAAACAACCCCTCCTGTTAGGGCCATATTTTGTTAGATGCATAGGGAAATGACAGATTAGAAGAAACAATTTAAAATAACATTTTTCAACTAATTTAGAAGGATGTGTACAGCAGTGTCTGCTGTGAATGGACAGATCGGAGAGAGCCCAAGGAAGCTCTTCTGTAACTAAGCGAGGTGACCATGTCTTTAGTGGCACTGCTGTGAAAAAGTGGGTATCAAAGCTCTGGCACTTGCTGTAGCCCAAGTGTGCCTGTGTGTGTGTATATGGTTTAATCCAGAACATAAACCAGCTATAATCTGCTTAAGAGCTGAGTTTTAATGTTCTGCTGATGAGACTTGCAAGCCCTGTTTACGACCATGTTCTGTTTTACTTTTTCATTTATCACGTGTGAACAGCTCTGTTAATGAACATTTTATTTGGGCTCCAGTTCTAGAAATTGCAGTAGTGTCCAAAAAGACCCACAGAACATGAAACAATGCCACCACAGCCACTGGACTGATCTTTTTCATCACTGCTTCTTCCCAGTTCTGATTGTCCATCACCTTGCACATCACTTGATGGTGATGATAGCAACCCTGGAATGACAATGCCAAATACTACTGAAACCACTGACAATGCCAATAGTTACCACTACCAAAATGGGCTGCACAGCTTTGCACAGATATAAATGGCTTGCAGGAAAGGAATGGTCTGCAACCTGCCATTGCCACCGTCTCCTTCGGTTCTCAGGTGTATCCAGTGAGCAGCATTTCAGATCTATGCTTTTTGTGTTCTGAATACAAAGAAGCAAAGGAGCATTGAACACCACACAATCCAATACCACAGGAGCCAAAAGAAAGCCTGAAGCATAAAAGGGCCCTATTAAACATGAGGTTTGACTGTCATAAAAATAAATTGCATCAAACAACTTCCTTTATCAGAGAAAATAGAGAAAGACTCAAATAGGCTACTTAAAATTATTTTCAAAGGTCCTATGACTTGTTAAAGGACATTGTATGCCATCCAGGAAGAGCACCAATTAGACATGAGCTGAACATTGTGGGTATCTCACAAAAAATTGCATAAAAACTTAGAAGCCAGCAAGCTGTGCATCGATTTTAGGTTCAGCTTTCTTGCTAGTCTGTCACAACCCAGATGATTAGGAAATTAGACATCGGGCTTGAATGTATGAAGAAAAATCATCTCAGATGCCTGAGATAACAAAGAATCACAGCAATATTTATGTTGGAAAAGATCTCTAAGATCGTTGAGTCCATATATTAAACAAGCACTGCCAGGTCTACCATTAAACCATGTCCCCAAGTGCCACATCCACATACTTAATGAATGCTTTCAGGCATGGTGACTCCATTGTTTCCCTGGGAAGCCTGCTCCAATGCCTGACCACCCCTTCTATAAAGAATTTTTTTTTTTTAATATCCAGTCTAAATCTCTCCTGATCCAACTTGAGGCTACTACCTCTCATCCTGTCGCTTGTTACTTGGGAGAAGTGACCTGAACCTGGCTGCAACATCCTTCCAGGTAGTTTTAGAAAGCAATAAGGTCTCCTTATTAGCCTCCTTTCCCTCAGGCTGAACAACCCCAGCTCCCTCAGCCAGTCTTCATATGACATGCACTCCCTACACTGCTGTTCTCTGGACATGCTCCAGCATATCAGTGTCCTTGCAGTGAGGGACCCAGAACTGGACACAAGATTTAAGGTGTGGCCCCAGTGCTTTGCTCTGGGTACACCAGTAGTGACCAGATGCCAGCTGGAGGTAACTCCATTCACCAGCATTTGCTCGGTCTGCTCATCCAGCTGCTTTCTTTACCAAGTGAACAGTGAACCAGTCCAAACCATGAGCAGCCAATTTCTCCAGGAGAATGCTGTGGGAGAAACAGGAACTCTTAGGGGCTGTCCCTGCCTGTTGGGCCCAGTAACACCTGCAGAAAGCTGTCTGCCTGCACTCCCTTTAGCTCTCTCTCTGCTTCCCCCTGCACCATCCAGACTGGGCTGTGAACCAGCCTGGGCTAAAGCCAGCCTGGAAGAGGGGAGGGCGGTTTGGTCTGGGTCATGAGCTGTGGCGCAGCATTCTGCAGAGATGCTTGCAATGGAGTGGAGACCAGGGAGTGTGTGGGAATAGCACTGGCTACCTTGGAAATTACTTCTGAAGCCCAGGGAGGGGAGTCATATCTAAGAAAACAAACTGAATCATTGGTAATTTTTCCCTCTGTTACAGAAACTGCAGAAGCATTGCCAGGCAGTGCATGGACTGGCAACAGTGATGGGGCAGTCTGTGGGCTGCAGTGGGGTAAAATGTCTGCCTGTCCCAGCACTTGTAGCATGGGAGCTTAAAAACCCTGCTGCTGAGGCTAACAGGGAAAAATCCTTCCCTTTCTTAAGCTGTTTATTCATCCCAGTGACCCTACTGGGCTTGGCAGGATAACGGGCAGCCTGGTGAAAACTTGCTCAGCATAAAAACATCTTCTTTGCACTGGGAAACATCAGCTTATTCTTCAGGTTGTTATAGATACATATTATATTATTGGCTTTTCATAAATATTGAAATGAAAGTCATGTATTTGATGTTGGAAAACTTTGCTGTATTAGTATGGTTTCTTCTATTTCTGTTATTGATAGAGCTTAGAAATAGTGGTATTTTATATATATATATATATATATATATGTTAGGCTGTGACATGGTATTAAAATAAAAAAAACTGCTTTGGTTCATGTAGCCCAGAAACTGAAAAGATAATCAGAAATCCCCCTGCATTCTTAAATTATCTTACTCAGATGAAGACAGCAATGACCAGTGCTCCAAGGGAGGAATTTATTGAACCTCTGCTATTAGGGATTGTGAGCCTCAACAGAGCCAAGAAGATTGTTCTATGGGGGAGGGGGCAAGTGGGGCTAAACAAAGGAACATCTGAAACTTAAGAGGAATGTTTGAATCATGTATAAGAATTTATGAATTTGTAGTAGGGTTCTGTTTTTAAGGACAATCCTTTGTTAGTAAGGTGTGCTCTCTTGGCTGAATGCTGAGGTACCTGGCTGTATTTGTACATTTTACTTTATTTCTATCTCCTCATTGTCTTTATATTAAACTTTTAAATTTTTATATAAAAAATATGTGAACCTAGTTTTTCACAAGATTAAGGAAGCCATGTGAAATGCCTTTGTTGAAAGATCCTCAAAAAGTTATCCTAAAAACAGTTATGCAAATTTAAAAAAGATTCTACTCTTCCAAGAGTACATGATACAGGCCTCAGAGGTTTGCTGCAAACACTGTAACCAAAAGCACATTTTAATTAGCCAAAACACTGCAGCACTGGTGGGCTGTAGTGTCTACCAGTTAGGTTAGTTAGGTCACTGAGAAGCGGTCAGTAACTTAGGCAAAAATGCACATACAGTCAGGATTTTATGTCTTGAAACACAGGCTAAATGCAGGATACTAATGAAGGATAAGATTTAGAGAATTATTTTGGGAAAATCCCTGAAGATTTCAACTAGATCAAAAGCTAAAGTGGTACCAAAATACAGTATAACTCTGCTTGAGCAATGAAGCAGAATCTAAATCAATATATTTTCCCAGTCACTATAAATCACTGGGGATTGAGAATACGATATGTGAGGATGGCCAGTGGCTACCTACTACTACAAGGAATTATTCAATCAAATAAATTGATTTGATTGAATAATTCAAAACAAAACAACATCAGTCAAGCATCAGCCATTTTTTCACCACATTCATGCACTGAATATAGTTAAACCAGAGGTTATCTTTCTTACTGGGAATGATTTATACCAAAATCTTAAATGTAGTATCATTCAAGTCCTGACAGACTGTCACAGCAGTGACAACTCTCCCAGTTACACAGTGCCCTTGCAAGTTCAGGTATTTTACAAAGGCTTGGTTTGGCTTTTTGTTGTTATTTTGTGTTTTGTGTCATCATTACTGAGATCCTTTAATCCTTTGGGCTTTGTTTTGTTGGTTTTTTTTTGTTTTAGTTATGATCTTAGGGGCTTGCATTCACAGACAGATTTCTAGCCACTCTTCATTAGAGCTGATTTGTTCTGGTTGTAGGTGTACAGATGTCCTTAGCATGCCTCTCTTTAGGTAATCTGCTGCTGAAGTGATACACACCAATGAGGAAAAGGTGTCAACACTGAAGGAGCTGCAGTTTGGGATCTCAGACACTAGTGTAACCCTCTCATACAGACAAGCTGTAAGCAAAGCTGACCGCTGCAGAAAGAGGAAACAGAAGTTAAGACTCTTAAAGGGAATAAAGTTAGTGCAGTAACAGAAATAAGTGGTCTGTCATATCTGAACTCCTCAGCTTTGTACTAGAAAATTTTAGCCCTGTGTCATTTTCTTGATAGTATCTGTGATTTTGTGCTTATTTTATCCATTTCCTTTGAGTTACGAAAGGTAAGTACCCAGCCAAGACCACTACCAGCACAATTTTTATTTAAGACATTAAAAAACTCCAAACAGTTCCACAAAGGATATTCTTCAATATATACTGATCACCACCTTTCTCTCCTCTACCTTTCTCATTTAGAATGTTTCCAATAATTGTCCTCCTAAAACCAGAAAAACAGTACCCCTTCTTACAGAAACAGAAGTGTCAGGAATCTGTGCCAAAGAATGAATTACAACTGTCAACATGTCATGCATTGTTTTAAAATACAATGAATTCTAACCATGTCCTTTGCTGTGCATTTTTAGCTTCACTGACTGAAATAAAAAGCTGTCCTTGTGAAAAACAGGTGTAATGCATGGGAACCAGAACAGGAAAATTAAGAACCTGTTTAGTCACCAGTCTTAACATATTACTTCTATAGGTGTGAAAATTTACAAAAATATATAGTTGTAATAGCTAATTGTTTTAGTATCATACAATTACTATGTGAATATACCTGTAAAAAACTGAATTGTTATGTTTTCCTAAAGAAAAAATTCCTTAGCAGCTGGCTTTAAGATGCACCTAAGTTACTTCACAACTGAGAAAAATAACCGTATTTTTATGAGCAAAAGAGAGGCCATGCTTTGCCCTCCATGCTACCCAATCAATAATTCCAGCTTTTTATCCCCTTTAACGATTTTTCCCTGGTGGTTATGAAACACAGCCCTGACACAGCTTGCTTTGGAAAGACTGCATTTTGTACCCATGGAGGAAACTGAATTCAAAATCACAGGAAAATGTCTCTGTGAGAGCATGCTCTTCCTGCCCTAAGCAGGGTTCCCTGAGTAGCCCTGCTCCCATGGCTGGCTAGGTTGCAGTCTGGGAAAAGCTTGGCATCAATCCCTGCTCCAGCACACTGATTCTGGACAGACACAGTTCTGGGGATAGGCACCCAGCTTTGCCACCTAAAAATGAGGGATCTGGTCCAAGCCAGCTGCCTACAGACTCTGTATATGGAGGGAAAGGAAGAGGCACCTCTGGGGACAAGTCCCTGTACATCCTGCAGACAGCTGCTGCCACAGCTGCTCGTTAGTCTTGGCCTGCAGTTGAACTCTTCACCAGCACGCAGGCATCCTCCTCATATTTCAGTCCCATTTCTTACATGGGCTCCTCATATCACTCTCTTACCTCATCAAGGTCTTGCACAGAATACTGAGTGAGATGCTAAACCAACACCATTTGGATGAAAGAAAGACGCAGGATAGGAAAGGGTGCATCAAATATTTGTTATTATGTTGATCAGAAACTGTCAACAAGTCAGAGCTGAAAATCTGAGACACCATTCCGAGGAGACTTCACAGACTCCACTTAGTCACATACTCCACATGTCTAAAACCAGCTTTTAAGAAATACAACTAGATATTACGTAAATCTTAATATATTAAGTTGCAACATGAAAATCTGTCACTACCTGAAGTTAATTTCCTCTTATTTCCATTTTCATCACCCTCACAAAACTCATAAATCAAAAACTAGCTAAACAGGGATGCCTTGGAGTAGGAAGAGTGGGAAACCAGAAGATAGATGGGTGATTCATTACAAAAGCAAAAGATTAGGAAGCCACTGGTGTTGGAAAAACCAAATTAGTGTGATTTCAAGCAGGAAGAAAAAAGGAAGAAAGCAGAGAGGGTGACTGGAAAAATTATTTTAAGGAATCAACTTTTTGTTGAGATGGGAAGACAGATGCTTTGAAGTGAGAGACATGAATCATGATAGGAGAACCAGCTTTGTTAAATGTAAGGATTGCCTCTGTGAGTTAAACAAATCCTTTCATCCAAGAGAAGTGCAGCAGCACAGAAATTGCATGTCACTCACCAGGGCACACATAAAACGACACACAGTACCCCAAAAAAATCTTCCACATAACATCACTCAGCTTCTCCACTTTTAGAGTATTAAACAGCATTTATTTTCCCATGTGCTGCATAGCAAGAACACCATTTGATAGTGCAGTGCTCTTCTCCCATGATGTTGTTAGTGAAGGCTCTTTCTTTCCTTTATACAGGTGTGAGAAATTGGGCAGAGCCCAGCAGACAGCACAACCCCCTTGGAGCACACAGATCTTTGGTTTCCTGGACATATGCCAGCTGGGCCAGGGGCTAGTAAAAGAATCAGAGGAAGGATGATAAGCTCTATATTCCGTTTAGTATTCCCATGGCAACTTGTTAAGGTATAAATGGATTGAGTCTGCATATTTAGCCACCATCACTAACATCACTGTTTTGGCTATTTTTGGAAGATTCAACAGTTCATCCCAGTCACACAGCAGGATACAGACACCTTCAAAAAACACCAGGGCTCATGTAGAGCCCTCTGGTTTTATCCAGTGCAAATCCACAATCTAAGAAGCCAACATTTGTATAATTGAGCTTGTAAAGATGTCTGCTCTTCTGAGGAGAGACAAGATATTCCTGTTCACAGAAGTAACCATCAAGCTCCTGCAAAGCTGCTCAGGGAAAAGTAAGAAATCAGATCAGGCCTTTCCTTAAATTAATAGTCCAGAAAACTCTGAAAAAAATCAGATTGGATTCCAGAAAGGGCCCCCAAGATGGCCAAATTGGCATTAGGAACCTGGGCTGATTTCTAGAACTTTCTTTCCCCTTTTTTTCCCTAACATGTAAACCTCTGGAGCAGTTACTGAGACATGAAAACCAGTCTTTGTATTTACAGTAATAGAATTATTGTAAACCTAATCTCAACTATTTCCACATAGTATATGCTGCTTCTTGTAAAATTATCTCCAAAGGCAATTATGGAAATAAAAGTTCTCGAGGAAAACAGCTGGTGCTTTTATGTTTATCTGAAAGCTATGTTTGTTTTTTCCTAGGCAAAACCAAAGCATTATGCAACTGTAAATGATTCCCAAGACTTTTTGAACTGATTTTTTTAAAACTCAGATTAGTGCACTAGAAAAAGAGTAATAAAATAGTACAGAAGTGGTAAAACTAAAAATTAAATTTTACTTTTCTAATAAAATTATTACTCCAGAATGTCCTACAACCAACAATTAAACACTTGTATGATTATAGTGATACCTACTCAATCTGTCTTGGGGGTATACTTCTACTCTTTGGTGATAAAAATGATCACTGCTCAACTGCTGCATACACAGCGTAAGTGTAAAGAAGACTTGAGAAGTTTGTGTTGAGTAGAAGTTATTAGTTTCAGGAACCTCCCTAGAAGACAAAACTAAATTAAAATTAGAAGCTCTTAATTACAGAGTATGTAGGAGTGTTGTAAAACATGTGAGATTCAGAGATGTGGAAAGGAGATGTTTCCTGCAGAAGAACTGATATCCTAGCAAAGGAATGATATAAGCCCAAGCGGATGAAAACAGCAGATCTTCTAAATCGCTCCCTTTTGCAAGGTGAGGCTCATTCCTGTCTCACTGTAGGGTTTAACTTGCAATTACTTCCTTTGCACTTGATACCATAACCATTAATAGCATGATAGGTACTTGTCTACAACCACTACTGGATTAGTATTTATTTTCTGATTCTTTATTTCAAGTCTGTATGTAATTTATGCATGTGCAATTGAAATCCATGTATTAACATGCATAAAAAATTAACTCTGTAAGGAATCTTTGTGGAATAAAAGCTGTGTAACAAAAGCTATCCTTTCAAGAGAGCAGAGATAATTGGTCAGAACAGAAGGATAATCACAAAAAACCCTCCAACCAAAAACCAAAACTCTGCAACAGTTTTTAAAGGAAATCTTGACAGCAACACTGTGAATAAGACCATGTAAACGCTTTAAAATAGACTAAATCACTTGGGAATAGAAACTTTTATACAGAATATGTATCATTCCGGGCACATTACATCAAGGAATAAAACACATGAAGAAGTCTCTTTCTCTCAATTCCTCATGATCGTCAACTGATTTCTACTGTATTAGGAACACTACTGCAGGTAAAAACATCTAGTGGCAGGGCAAAATAATAATACAGCTGTAAACATGAGATTCCATGAGGGACTCATATGCCAACAGATCTCTTTCAAACATCTCTTCAAAATGCCAGCAATAAAAACCAAGGTTAAATACATGTTCATCTTTGGTTGTGCTGCAAACACCAGAACTGTCAAAGTTCTGAAAAAAAAAATCTGAAAAACTGAAACTAAGTCAAAATCCCCTAATCATGCTTAAATAATTGGATTGATAAATTTAGATTTCAGATTTTAAGCCTTCTTGGCACATTATGTCATTTTTTTTCCTCCGGGCACAAAATCTTATCAAGTAAAACACCTCTATACCTGAAATTATGAGACTGATATTTCAGCTAGTTATGGCATATTTAGTCTTACTGAATAAAATCATGTTGTCAAGTAATGACTGAATACAGATGCTGACAAGGCAGAAAGGGTAAAACTCTTAAAATAGGATAAAATGGCAGCTATAATGGAAGGCAGGAAGAAAAACTTTGCTTTTTGGTATTTCCCCTCCTTAACTTTCACTTCTTTTCAAAGTGGAACTCCTAAAAGCTGCACTCAGTCACTTATTTTCCCCCAATAACCAATGTGTTATGGGTTCTCCCTGCAGATGGCATTGCTTTTAAAAGACCATTTCTAACACAGGTTTCTGGTTAAAAGACAGATTCCACTTACAGGATGTTAAAAAGTGAGAAAAAATGTCTAAAGGAGAGGGCTAGCCTGCCTTGCCATATCTGACCACATTTGACTCCCATTACAGACCTATGGCTTTGTTTCTTATTCATTTGCTTAGTGTTTAGAGAAAGATTTTAAGAAAAACTTCAACTTTCACCACATTTATTTTTCCCCCTTAAGATACAGTCCTGCCAGGTGTTTAGTTTCCCTACGTGAGCTGTGTGAAAGGATTGTAGAAAGATTGTACAGGGAATTAAACATATAGACTTAGAAGAGAGCACCTTGGCCATACTGCAGTAGAGAGTAATGGGATTGGTAAAAAAAATCATGGAAAAATAAGAAAGTAAGGAAATTAAAGAATCTGCAAGGTTCCCACGTAGAAATGTGCAAGTCTGCATGTTAAGGAAACTAGGCCCAAGGCACTAAAACGATTTCAAAAGAGGTCATGCAATATAAATAAAACTTAAAAGCACTTTTTCTTCCTCCAGCAATCATGGCATGAGCACGTCACATCTAAACAAATTTTCTCAAATGTAGCCCACTGGCAAGTCTTTATGTGCTATAGCCCCTAGTATCACCCTTAGGACACTACTTTTCTTACTACCCAAGTCCCTCACCTGCCATGTACACACAAGTACAATCTGTAAGAAATTTTCCTACCTTCTAATAAAATTTATTATGATAAAATAAAATTGCAGAAAGCAAAAATCTCCAAGTTCTCATTCCATTTATCCTTCTGTCTTCACCTCTAGTCTTCCCATCTCCTTCTGCTCCAATCACATTTACCTTGCTTCCTTTCTTGCCCTTAACTCCTCCTGATTTCTGAGACAGCTGCACGACCCCATCTGCTGTGCAGAAGGACCACTTCATGTTGTCTGTTCAAGCACAGACAGCAGACCTGACCAGAAAGATATATGGCACCACAAACAGGCACCACAAGTGTTCCCTTGTGCACATTCACTTCAGGAATTCCACACCCTGGTGAGGGATTTGCTTCTCCTCATAGTTCATTATAGTAGTGCCTGTTGCACTAATTCACCCACATAATCTCCTGATCTCCTGCAGAATAAAAAAAAGCTGGTCCTGACATCTTGGCTATCACTAACATTCTGAGGTATATTCAAGGTAGATCAAAAATACTGCAACCATTTTGGTGCTTTTGAACAGCTACTGTAAGTTTGCACCTTTCAGGACTTTTTTCTGGATTTTTTTCCCCCAGCAAAAATCAAAGAGCCTTATTAGGATCCTAGCAGAAATCTAGAAGAATAATTGCCTCTTGTTTTTTTTATGACAGGTTCAGGTTCTTGAAAATTTTCATGTTTCTAATACAGGCTAGTCATTCTCTTAAATTATAGCCCTGGGGTAATACAGAGCTTCTGCATATAATTTATTTTCAATCAGTAACATTTTCTTTTAAAGATTTACCCAATATGTAGCATATTGAAAACCTTGAAAAAGTTTAAATTGTTTCTTCTTACTCATCCAATATGCTGTGTCACTTTGCAGTTGTGGGGGAGCCTTTCTGCACGAGTTTTTCCCCTACAGCTGTTTCATAGATTGAGCTGCTAAATTAAGCACAGAATGCTACTGACCATCCACATTTTTCATCATTGTTTTCCTCTGTATTTTGATAGACTTTTCTAAACCATCAAAAACCTAAAGATTCCTTACAGGTTTTAAGAAAAGAAGTTCCATGTGCAACTCCAACACAAAACTCCGATGTTACATTGCTGGAAACTGCTATCTTCATGCACCTGTGTACACACGCATACAAACCTAACTCCAAAGTAGTTCAAGTGAATTGAGGACTCAAATCTCCTTTCCCAAAAAGAATTAAATTGAGGAGACACAGTGAATAATTATGGGCACTTGGACACTTATAATCTATGTTTTTAGTATATTATAGATGTATTTATTTGGAAGTTCCCAAATTCATACTTTTAGAATAACGGTACTTGCAGAAAGCATAGGCCAAGCAGACTGCAAAGCACCTTTCAGAGCATTAATAGCAGCCTGTGAAATTTCAAGGAGGGGACAAACAGACGCCTGTCATCTTCTAATAGATATACTTCAAGGTTATTTTGGTATAGATTTAATGCACATAAGAAATCAAAATATGTGATCAGTCAGAGCCCGAAGACCATGTGGCTAAAGCAGCCTGGCCTCCTGCAGACCTCTGGTGCAGCATGGGCAGCACTGATCATTCCAAAGACCAAACAAGATGCCAGAATTAGAACAAATCTATACACTCAGCCAAATAAGACCCAGGACAAATGGAGGGAAGGTGTTTCTTCTAAAGAACTTTGGAAGGAGGGGAGAACAGAACAAACTGGCTTCCCAAACTCATGCCATGAAAATTTTTTTACTTTACTAAAATGTTATATATGGCTAAGATAATTCAAAACCTGATCAATTTCTAACAGGAACACACCCTAGTCTTGTTATGATAATTTCTATATGCATTTGAAACTTTCATTTGCAAAGAACTTATCAAGTCAAATAAACTCTACCAAGGCTTTGCAAAGTAAGAATATATTGGAGTCACAATTAAAAGTGCCACTTTGAAGAAAGACTGCTCTCCTCCCTCCCAACATCTGTCAATAAATAGATTAGTCTTAGATGATAAAGTAACTTCTGTTGTTGATTCTGTGTTTGGGTGGCACACACACTCAAATGACTACGAAATTTAGTATTACCTGTCTGTGCAATATGAAATGAAGCACCTATGCACAAACACATAGACAGAGGACCAGAATGGAAGGCAACTGAAAAGCATGAACAATTGCTTAAACAAAAATTATGTATTATAGTAATATTTAATGCTCCAGCAGTGACCCTAATCGTGATACAATATACTACTGTATAATGAAACTTGTTCTGCTGTAATTCACATTCAAGCAAGAAAAAATAGATGAGGGAAGAGAGATTTTCATTCTCATAATTTTAAACATAAGAAAGTTCTAAAATCTTTTTTTCAAGGTCATGAGGAAACTCTGTGTCAAAGCAAAAGTTTGTATAAATATGTTTAATGATGTTCATAGCATGTGAAAATTGAGCCAGATCCATGGTTGCTATACACCAGATTACCTCCATGGTCTTTGAAGTATGAGCTTGAATGACTTGTATTCATAGGGCCTTGCCGACAATGCAGACCAGTGCTACTTTGCTGTAAAGTAGTTAACTATAGGATCATGAATGAGGGGGAGAATTTAATCTTGAAGAAGATCTTGAAGGTTTCATCATATAGCCAACACCTTTGCAAATAGAAATTAAGCAAAGCTGTGTCCTGCCTGAGGGAGAAAAACCCTGTGTGTAGGTGCAGTGATGCCTAACTGGTACAGGGAGAGCAGCACAGACACAAAGCCTGGCACAGTGGGAAATGTCCGATGCGGAGAGGATTTTTTGTACTATAGCTTGGAGAGAACAATTGGATGAGCCTTTGAAATGGATCAGGGTAAGACACACAATGGCCAGGTCTGCGATTAAAAACATTTCTGAAACATCATCTGAAACTGACTCAAATATGAGTCTACACCAGACCCAGCTTGCAAGTTCTTCAGAGACCTGTGTGTGCCAAGAGTGTCCCCCAGTCCTTCCCAGTGATCAGTGTTCCTGAAATGGAGGAGCCAGGTTGGGATTCATGGTAGGCAAGAAGCTAAAGAAATCTGAACTAAACCATGGAAACATGCAGGGGCCCCAAGGAGCTCCCACAGGGCAAAGGGGTGGTTGATGACACAGAGACTACACAATAGACCAGCTTCTGCACCTATCATCTTTCTGCACAGCCCAGAAGAAAAGTCCAGGATAAGCACTGAGTCTTCCCAACCATCCTAGTGTTGAGGAAGCATTTGGACAATTTGGACCACCACAGAAACAAGCATGGCTTGCAGGCTGGCTAACCTCAGCTCTGCCCTCAGCAGCTGCAGGCAGGATTTTCAGATAATTCTTCTAGCATCTACAGCTGAAAATTCTCATCTGAGATTTTTGTCTCACTAGTACATATATTTCAAAACACTAAACCTCCGAAGCCCTGATTTTATTATTAGAATAATTTTCTGCAAATTCTCCAAACATGTACCATTTGATTTTTTAAGAAACTTCCACAAAAAATTACTCCCCTCCCCCCATCAGAGCTTTACACTGCCTGCATAAATTACATTAATTCTACAAAGAGAGACAAGAATTTAGTGGAAAAGCAGTCATCCATCAGAACTCATCATTGGACATGCTGGACTAGCATTTGTCTCTCAGGTCCTGCTCCCTCAACAGGTGATGCAAAAAGGCACAGATGCCAAATCATTTTAGCAGCTGACTATAAGGAAAAAAAAAGGCTTTTGGAAATGTGTTTGTTTGAAGGATTAAAAGAGAAAGATTATTTTAAGGATTAGAAATCAAACAGTAGGAAGTATGAAACAGTCTCACATACTTTAATATTGCATTACTGCATTAGTCCAGGTATGGGACTAATGCAGTAATGTCAGGGACTTTTAAAACTTGTAAGAAATTTTACCCAGCTAGAGGTGTAATTAAATACAGCTGGAGAATACACTTAAAAAGTGCCTCAAGGACTGCTCTAGGATGTATGAGTTTTGTCCATCTTGCTCACAACAAAGAACTTGTCCAAGTACTTTCAGGAAAACACAACCAGGGATCACTCTGCTCCTCAGGCCCAGCTGGCACTCTTCGTTCTCCACAGTGTACCAGCCCGTAACCTCAAATTGCTGCTCTGTGCTGATCATACTCCAACAACAACAATAGACAGAATGAATTTCCTTGTAATGGAAAAAATTGTACTGAGAGCCAGTGTCCTTCAGTCTCATGCTCTTCTAGTAATAGCTAGGGGCTTGGCTAAAAAAGAAAGATTTTGTGCCATTAAAAAAAAATGAAAAAAAGCTGATTGACATGTGTCATATATTATGACACAGCTACATTCTCAACAAAATTTTCCAAACATGTGGGACACTACAAGTCACACTACAGAAGACTCAAGTTTCAGCTTGTGACAGGACATAACTTCATAGAATATTCTTAAGTAAGTTGCACAGATCTATATCTAAAGTGGATTTTCAGCTCCTGACAATTCTTTGAATTAAGGAGATACTAGTGAATAAGAATGTTGTTATCATTTTGGGAATTTACACAGACATACCACAGGTTTTTGGCTATCAAAGAACTTTTCAAAGACTGCTGTGGGACATGTTGTACTGAACAATCCCAGAGCACAGATGCATATTGACCCTGTATTTAATATCTGAAAAGTTCAGAGATACTTATTTTCATTACTATTATTTCTTCTTATTATTTCAGTTTATTTAAATTCTTTTAATCTCAACCTATAGGTTTTATCTTTTTTATGATTCTCCTTCCCAGCCCACTGGGGGCAGGGGTGGGGAAGGAAGTCAGTGCACAACTGCATGGTACTTACTTCCAGCTGGGGTTAAATCACAAGAGAAGCAAAGAGCTGCAGCTTACAGTAATAGAGGTCAAAAACTATCATCTCATCAACATTTGAAGGCTCATGAACTGGTGGGTCAAGGAAAATTAGCTTAACTTATGTAACAACAAAAAGGAGCTGCAAAACAAGTTTCTCCGTGTCTTTGATGAGTTCTTCCAGCTAAACAAAGACAAAAAAAGATCCTTCTCAAAACCCCTCTATACCACAAATTACTTTGATTGTGCTTCATCCTACATCTAGCAGACCCAATTTAGTCCCCATATTAGTGCACACAATGCTTGGGCTCTTTGGTGATCTAACATGTCCAGGATACCAGAAATTTGGGACATGCAACACAAATTAATCAAGAATCAATCACGTTGTTAATATATGGAATCAAAATCTTCACAGCATTAACAAACCAAAATGCCTTTTTAGTGTGATAATCAATCAGTGCACTTGCAGGCAAAGAAAACTGGGAAATCTACACAGGGACAAATATTTATTGGGGAATATACTCCTTTCTGTATGTGTGAAAAGTTCCTGAACAGCGCTTCCACTGTTCACTTGAAGAAACCAGCAATTCATGTGCCACCTCCACATCCCTAAGAACACGATGACTGTCATCAATTAACACTGCTGCAAACTCCCTTGCCAAACAAAAACATGATTCACTACCTACTGACCCATCAGACAGAAGAACAAAGTAGCAGCTGGAGACAGCTCCTGCAAGGCAAAAACCTCCTGGCAGGACCAATAAAGTATATGGATGGAACACAGGGCTTTTGAAATTAATTTCCATCCTTTCTTACCAAATCAGTCAGAAGAATAATTTGTTCCCCTGTGGTATTTCAATGTTATCCACAGATACATGTATTAAATTTTTTCCTTTTTCTTATAATTAATTTCGAGTAAGGTTGTCTCTAGCAAGTATATATGTATGCTCTCTCTATATATATACATATAGATGTAAGCCATCAATAAGAATGTATTTATCAGTCATAGGCTACTGATGCTTTCAGTTTTAGTTTTCATATTTTCCAGATTCTGTCTTAATACGTGACTCTGAACTTCATATAAAGTGTTAGCAAGTTCTCTTCACAGGGTGATCAGAAAAAAACAATCCTTTTCCAGCCTGAAAACCAAGGACACCATTGCAGCTTCAGGCCCAAAAAAGTAAAAAGAATAGCTAACTGAGGACAGTACTTCATACCCTGAAGCTGTAATTGGCCAATTATCCCCTATATGTAAATGGACCAAGACGTGTAACAGTGTGAAAACTCGTGACCAGTTGTCCATCTTGTGTCCATTGTGGATAAAGCCATGGCTGGGCTCTTGTAATGCCCAAGGTGGATCCTTCTAGGGCCTTTTAATAGATACCTACTAAATTCCTTTAACTCTCTTTAGCCTCTGTTCCAGGTAGCCTCTTTAGGCATCACTACCATTGAGAGGTGGTCATCAGGGCCAAATCAGAATCTACAAACAGTCACAATCCAAAAGAAAACCCCTAAAATTTATAATCCCAGGCTGTAACAAGCTGAAATTTCTCAGTGCATCTCAATGACTAAAACAGATTGGAGGAGACACCTGCTTTATTAAAATCATGGACTGAATTATATTTTCCATGTATTATGGCAGTCTTTTGGTGTCATTTTCTGCTCAGGGGAGCTAGGAGAGAGACCAATTACAGCAATTACAGAATGTGTAACAGGAGACATTTACTAATGGGACTAAGCTGTGATCCTGCCATTAACTTATTGTAAGTAGATGATTTTATACACAACTTACAAACTTACACTCTCTCCTGGTCAATGAGATGCTGTAATTACACCTAAACCCACTACCCCTGCAGGAGAAGGGTTTTCAAAATAAAGCATATGTCTGTGCACACATACACCTGTGTATACACATACACACACAACTAACTTTATGCTGTGTGTATTATATAGTACATTATTGTAGAATGTATTGTACAATTATTATATATTACACCATCTGTATGCATTGCATAAAGTGTAAAAGGAAAGATCATATTCTACTTAGTATTATAAACCTTATATACCTTAGTATTATAAACGCATGTATTTGGTAAAATATTAAAATATAGGAGCAAACATGAGCATGTCAGTGACAATATTTTCTTCTTCTGTAATATCTGGATTTCCTGTACCATGCTGCTTCAGAAACAACTGATTTTTTTTCAAACACTAAAGCAGCACACAAAGTTGCAGGGATAAACACATGATCTAGCTGTCTGCTAACCAGATCCAGAAGAGGAACATCAGTCTGTAGGAAGTGTGCTGAGGCCACTGGTTCAGCATGATTCATTTGAAGCTGTTACTGAAGAGAGCTCAGCTCTCAAAGTGTTCACCAACCCACAATTCAAGATGAATACTTGATCCTGGGAGTAAACAGCTTTGGTTCATCTGGCATGAAAACTCAGAGCAAAGAAAAGCACAAAAAGACTGACAAAGTATTTGTTCTGCAAGATGAAATTTGAAACTATAGGCTTAATTGTGAAACACTGTTTTTTTTAAAACCAAGACTATGCTATCCAAAAGCTACCAAAACAGAGCTCAGCCTCCTTTACCAAATTAAATAAATGAGTGCACAAGCACAGATTTCTTTCTCCACATAGCTAGCACACTCCTCTCTCCTCCACATCCTGACAGGTGCCTCTGTTTTGACAGTGCTGTGCTGGAACAAAAAACAACTGCACACAACGGAACAGATGAATTTGTGATTAGATCTTTAGCCATTTCTCTTGAATCTTTGCCTAAAGGAGAAAATACAAGTGTTTTAAGGAGATGGTTCAAGAGAATAACTTAAAGGCCCAGGACTTGGACTGTTCTGACAGGAAGCCAAGAGCAGCAGTGGAGTCTGATCCCTGCAATTAATAGAGCTGGATTTTCCACAAAGTGCAAAAACAGGGATAAACTACTTCAGAGTATTTTTACCATTAGGCATGTAATTATGGACAATTATTACAGAGGTGTTATCTGTAATATTACCTGTCCAGTATCACTGTCATTCCCAAAAGATAATTAGCAGAGTCTGTGTTCATCATCCACTGATATATGATATGATATGATATGATATGATATGATATGATATGATATGAATCCATTTTAATTCCCTCCTCCACTTTTAAGGAAGTACTTAAAACTCTAATAACAAAATTAAGGTAAACAAAGAATCATGCAAGTGTGACAGCATACTGTATAGGAAAACACGTGTGTGGATCCTCACCTCTCAAAGACTCAAACTATTCACTGCTGTTGAAAACACCTCAACCATGATCTCCATGCTGGATTTGAACATAATGCCATTCCAAGAAATTAGCAAAAAATTAGTTGCAGGCTTCCAATTTTGATTTGTTTTGTAATGTAGCATGAACAGAGTATGAGTTAAGGGTGCCTGGCCAATGGAATTTCATGTGGCATGTCTATTTCTTACAATGGCTTTTACCAAGTTGTCAAACTGAAATCATTAATTTAAACCCTTAAAATATTGACACAATATATTCACTACCAAGTCTTAAAAATTGGACCATTATCATTAAAAGCTCCTTAACTGACTGCAACTTGAAAGTGCTTGCAATGGTGGAGATATGATGTATAAAATGAGCTTGTTTTTAATCTTGTTTTTAATCTCATTTTTAATGCTATGTGATCTAAAGAACTAAGACATCAAAGACCAGCATTTTCTAAAAGGTTTGTTTCTTGTTTGATTTTTTTTCTCCAGTTAAACGACATCCAGTTTTCCTTTGCACTTTCCTCTTTGTCTCATGCCTCCCAATTTTCCCATTTATTTAAAATCACATTAAACCTACAGCAAAGAACAGATGTGCTAAATGTGTGGCTAAATGCCTGGGTGCACGATTCTCACAGTGGCAACCCCCAGCAGTCATCATCACCCCTCTCAGAGGTCACTTTATTTCCTTTTCAAATAATCATCATCTTCACAGCACAGGCAAATGAGTCAACATATCCTCTAATTATCAGTAATACAAAGATGACTTGAAGAAATAATGAATGACAACTCTGATGTACCAACCCTCTGCTGCTGGTTTTGTCCTGATTTCTACTGCTTAACAGAATTGTCCCTTGCCATGTGAGGGCACATCTGGCTATGACACTGCCACATACTAATGTATAGACTTTAAACCACAAGGTGGTTTAGAGATGATTGGCTTAGATCCTGCTCTATGTGAAAGCAGCTTCCTGGTGCCACAGAGGCTCCTTGGTGAGCACTGCTGCTTGGCTTGGATTCCTGAGGCACTGCAGTAGTGCAACACTCATTCCTTCAGCTCCAGCCATATGTGTAAACTCTTTCTACAGTCACATTAGATAATTTCTTGGGTTTTCCTTTGTCAGATGTTTGATGCTACATGAGCTGCTGAGATGAAGGTTTAGTCCTGTTTTGCTTGCTGGGGCATCCTGAAGCCAGAAGAGGAAGTAGCAGCAATTCACATGTGAAGAGCTGAGGGAGAAGAGGTTCCTGCTCCTCTGTGGATGAGCAGGAACTTGAAAAGTGCAGAAAACTGCTGGACAAAGATAGGAAAAACAGAGAGGCCTAAATGTCTTGCAGAAGACCAAGCAGTACTGCAGGTAATGTGAAACTTTGATCAAAGGAAGAGTGGAGAGACCTCTCCTCAGTCAAATCCATCCAAGCCATCCACAACACAGCTTGGGAGACATAGGAATGCTGTGGACAATCTCCTATGGTCAGACACATTCCAAGTCATCTGTTGACACAGAGATGAACAGCTCAGTAGAGAGGTAAACTCACAGGCTGCAGAGGGGAAAAAGAGATCTGAATAGTTCAACAATTTGAACACTTTCAGCACTGAGAAGTATTGGGTTACAGAGCGTCTCCACACCCCCATGATGGTGTGTGCACAAACTCACACTCTTCTTTCTCCCATTCTCCTTATGCTTGCACAATTATTTATTTAAGATGTGAGTTGTTCAGAGGAAGGACCATCTGCTTTCTCACCTCTCGTCGCTCTTCTGTTTTCAAAAAACTTAAAATAACCAGACTCTGTCTTTACTGTAAAGCACATGTAATATAGATACATGGGTCACTTACTGGTGTTTTTTAATGCAGTGAAGTTCACTTAAAACACTGTTGGCATTTATTACAGGTAGCAACAAAAGACCTTGTCCTAGATCAGGATCCTGCTGAAGTGCTGTTGTCTTGTAATTTTATTCTTTGGTTTTCCTGTTTTATTTTTTTGTTTCCTTTTTCTCCAGAGATAAGGTTAGAGCATGGTGTATCCTAGTTTCAGTCTGTTAGGACTACATGACCACAACTGTGCAACACAGCCAAATCAGACTGAGTAACTCAAAGAGCTCAGCTGCTGTATCTAGACGTCTATACCCAGGACAAGGCACTCCTTCCTAGCAGTTTTGCTAAATCAAATCTGTAAAATTGTTGCAATGGCAATTTGAATTCTCCTGTTCTGCAAAACTGCAACAGCAGAAGCCCACAGGAAACATTTATAAGAGTGCACACAAATCAACACCTGCACTGTCTATTCTGAAAACACTATAAATAGGCAATGACCTGAATGTAACCTGGCTATGGTCCACACCAGTCAGTCTGAAGGTTAGCAATTAAAATAATACCAACCCAAGAAAACTACCTGAGAAACACTACACCTTCATTCAGATGTAAGTCCTTATCTAAGAATGACCCTCACACCTTTTTTTTTTTTCCAAAGGAACCAGACAACATAGCAGTATTGATGGCACTAATAAACACCTGAGTACACACATTCTTAATAAATGGTTTGAATGTGGAACTGGAAAGTTCCCCATTTACTTAGACATGTACACCTTCTGTGTGGTTTAATAAAAGCAATTAAAGAAACTGAAGTCAGGGTTAAACAAACAAGCTTATTAACTGGAACAAGCATGTTTATGAATAATAATTACTTTTAAGGGTTTCCTGAAGGTTTCTTGTTTCCTTCACTGGCCAAGCTTTGAAATCAATGATTGACATCATTCTCTATTTTTAAAATACCTTTGAATTGCACCAGTATAATGTACTGAATTGTTCTGGTTGTAATAACAACGATTGGATTTTTTTTCTCTCCTTATTTGATAGACATCCTTCAGTGCTATACAAATCCCCTATGTTTTGTGGCTATAAAAGATGACACGTCAGGGTGAGAAAACCATCCTGTGTATAGGATAGGCAATTAATAGTTTAAGTAATGATAGTGTGGGGATTATGACATGAAGAACCATATTAATGAAAATAACAACATAGTCCTTATGAGAAACATGCATTTAGACTGTATACTAGTTAAAGCAGGAATTTACTTTTTATTCTCCATACAAATGCTCGTGGATTTTGAAACTGTAGTGCTATTGCCAATATAAGCCAATTGCAAATGTAGTGAACATTTCCCCAAGATTAGAAGCCTCTCTAAGCAAGAGACATTTCTGATCATGTGGTGTTAGGAAAGAGGCACTGAGATGTTGAGATACACTGCTTGATCTGGTCAAGAAATCTGTGCTAAGAAATCTATTCTGAGTAATGCAAGTAAAAATAGAACCACACAAAAGCAGCTAAGTGGGAGTCATTTTATCTGAGCAACGAATTCATTACCACTGCCAAAAAAGTCATGTGAGCTACAGATGCCACCAGAAATCAGAAATGCTCATTTCAGAACTTCCTGTTTGAAACAGATGTCATGTCCTTAAACTGAAAAAGCAAATCATTCCTCAAACCTGAAATATTTTTTTCCAGCCAATACCAGCTTTGATGGCTACAAGCAAAATTTGGCATCACAGGTTTCCTCAAACAACACAGCACAGGAATATCATGGACTCATAGTGGATGAGATGCCCTTGCGTCCCCATTCTGAGTTTCTCATGCTCAGGATGCTTGCCCTAGACACTGAAAATCTGGGAATCATAGAATTTGTATGATATTGACCTTAGAACAAAGGGAGACTTTCTCCTCTTTCCTATACTCCCTTAAAAAACACAAAACAATTTCCTTGTGTTTTTTGTCCTTGTAATAGATGAAACAGTATCTTACAACCTGCAGCATGGAAAACTTTTTTCAACAAGAAAAAGCATCATGTCTGTTCACCCAGAAAAAGAAAAACAAAACCTCAGAAGTGAAATCATTCAATCTTAAGTTCCTCTGTTGTTCACAATTAGTTTTAAGGTCATGAAAAATCCGTTATGACTACAGGCAATAACTAATTAAAAAATCAAATCACGAACAAAAAAAACCAATAAATTTTCTTGAATAACCTTGTACCTCTAATGAAGATAGAGATCTCTACCACCATATTCCTTTTTTTTTTTTATAAAGCATTTAGCTGTGCAAAAGTCCTGCTATGTTTCGTACATTTAAAAAACCCAAAAAAATCCAAATCTCCTGCCAAAGCAACAAAACTGTGGTGTGCTGAAATCCACACTGTCAGACAGATACAAAATCTGAATAGTTTCATCAGTATAATGACTGCTTAGCTCCTATGATGCTGGGGAGAAAGTTTTAAGATGGTGATGGATGACTTTGTTGAAGATGATTAAAACAATGAAATAAATCTGGTGCAGGAGGGATTCAGAGAAGACAGAGACTTTGCACCACACAGTTTGTTCCCATCTACCTTGCCGGGCTATGGACAGCCAAGCAGATGCAGGCTGGGTTTGTGTAGAATATATGGCCATCGCAGCTCTGCTTTCCACGCCTCCCACTCCCTAATTCTTCACCAGACAAACATTTTGGCTTGACCCTATGGCTGGGTATATTCTTCTCCTTCAAATACAGATAACAAGATACATCAGACTGCAATAAAAGCACTTCCTGCCTACCTCACTTTGGGGATACAATCTTTTTCTTAAGTGTGTGTCTCTAATTCATCCTCTCCCATCTTCTTTGACTCCTCCTCTCTTTCTTCCTCTTCATTCTTCTCTCATTTTCTCTTCATTCTCATACCTTCTGTCTCCTTTCCTTAAATCAATTAAGTGATATTTAAACTGAGATGCTGGCAGAATTAAAGACCAAGATGACCAAGAAATATCCTCACCAGACAGATGCACCAGAACAAATTTTTCAGGAATGGAAAAAAAATACTACTTTGTTCCATATCCCAGACTTTTTCTGAGTTATATTCCAAACAAATATATGAAATGTTTTTTGTTTAAATATTTCACATTTCAATGATGACATCAGAAAAAGTGCCCACATTTTCACTGCAACACCAGAACAGAGGAGTTTACTCTCCTTATAAGTCTGCATGTGTACAAGGACATAACAAAGGCTAGCACACTCTTTGTTTGAAATTGTTCGAGAGAGAGGTGGGGAAAAGAAAAAAAAAATGCAAGCTTTCCCTCCCTTATTACAGATTTTCAAACCTCTTCATATCAGTGTGTTCCTGGGATACAATACAATATTTTCTATCCTTTTATCATTCCTGTGCATGTAATCTTTATCACATCTTGGCATGGTTTTGCTCTGTGCCTCTGCAAATAGGTATAGCTCATACCAGTGGGAAAACAGCCAGTGACAAAACTGAAGCTTCAAACCTTATACCTACAGACCTATCTCAACCCCACCAGTGGTCTCAAAGCTGACAGAGAAAATACACAGACTGCACACCTGTTTCTGGTTAAACAAAGAAAATGGGATTTTTATCAGTTTCACTGCCACCTTCTACATGGCACTGTTTTGTCAAGAGCCACTAATGAAAGGGATTAGCAGCAGATAAAGAACATACCGTTTTGACGGAATTCATAGGTTTATCTAAACCATTTTCCAGCCAGAAATATATTACATTATTTTCAGAGCTAAAATAGGATTACAATGCATGGAAATGAATGTCTTAAAATATGTATCTATATTACTACCTATGACTGATAAGCTTCATTAATAAAGATGTCTCTAAAGATTTTGGGTTTGTGCATAGTCTTGGTGAAGGTTTAAATATAGTGACAGTTCATGTCAGTAATCTATATTCCTTTCAGCTGGCATTTTGAATGGATGCCATAGGAGAGAACAGAGAGATTTAGTAGTTCATAGGCTAAGACATAACCCAAGAGTTAACATGGGATTTCTTTTTCCATCCATGTCTTATGTGAATGTGACCAATGATGTGGTACTTGGCCCACCAAGATTCTTCTCCAACACTAGCTCTGTGTGTTGCAGAGGCACTGTGTGGCTGAACTGCATTGGAGATGGCTGGGTTGGCTACATACTCTGCTTGTGGATGTCTGTATAAACACTTAAAATAGACAATGCTAGCTGTAAGATGATGCAGCTGGAAGACCTGGAGATCTTTCGGAAATGCCCACCAAATCGTTCAGTGGTGCAAGAAGAATGGAAAATTCTGAAAAACTGAAGAGAAGTTCTAAACCAACACACAAATTTTAACTGAGACCAATTAAAGAATTTTAAAAAAATAAATTACAGAATGAAAATGCAAATCCCAACAGCAGACCAGTAGAGCAAACTCTCCCCATAAAACTTGAGAGGCAAACTCTTTTCCAGAGTCACATATAAGGCTATCCTGGCAATGCAGCTGCCAGCAGACACCTTCCCGTACAGCCAAGGAGTCAGAGCTGACTAAATGGTGTGGTAACCACATCATTTCTTCTTGCACACAAACTGCAGGAAACTTGTGTGCCTCAAGCATACTTGCCAGATGGGATAATTAGGCTCAGACAGATCACTGACCTTCCTAATAAAAATAACCCAGAAATAGAGGTTGACTGAAGAAATCTGTGTCATGTTGCCAAACGTCTAATCAGTCCATGGAAAGCCATCTATACTGACTCACCCAGCAGCCTGGTGTTCCTGCAAGTACATCTTGTGAGGGCACAAATCACTTGGTTTGGGGTATTCTTAAGTATTTGTTGAATTTTCTTTACAGAAAATAGGCACTGAGATTTTGCTGGGAACTACTCAGTTGTCTTTCTATGAAAATGATGAAGCACATATATATGCATTTATGCTAAGCTATTCTCTGTCTAATTATCACTGAGGCTGGTTTCTCACACTAAAACAATTTTAGGGAAGCCAAGTCTTTCAAACATCACAAAATGCAAATGCCATTTAACCTTTCATAAATGGAAGGCTGGCACCCATTCAAATAACATCATTTTATCTGGAATTAGAAATGTAAATATAATCAAATAATCTGATGCTTGAAAATAAATTCATTATTTTAGAGTTTCAAAAGCCATATGAGACACCATGCTCTCCCTGAAATCAGGGAGATTTCCATCCTTTCTCCAACAATTCTATTTTTCTTTCATGTGTACCACTATGTTTAAACCCATGCTGATGAATAACCACATTCACACAAGGCTACTCTGTTATTTTCCAGGCATTGTCACATCATATAATTTTCTTCCATGTCCTAAACAAGAAAGGATTAGACACAGTGCCAATTATTCTAAGCACAACCTGTTATGAACAAAGCACACACCACAAGCCCAAAGACAAGCAATTTTGTAAGTTCACAGGCAGAAGATAACTGGAACTCCTCAAGAGGCTCATCACTCCCATGGAGATTAGGCCTGCCTCAGTGAGCTGCAGCAACTGGCAGCATCTTTTCTTGTACACCCACGGCCTGGCATTCTCAGGCAGCCAAATATTCAAATAATGTATTCAGAAGCTTTCTATGAACACAGCCTACGAACACCTTACATATCCCAACACAGACAGGGAGCTCCACTTGGCCATGCACTGGATGCCCTGACACAGAAGGATCCATCTTGCTGTTTGAGACTTAGATCTCTATATATTATTTCCACAAGGAAAAGCTAGGCATCAAGGGCTAGTCCTCATTTCATTAAAACACGTCTATTCCAAAAATCAAACTAACAAATATTCTAAGTCAACTCAGAGCAATATCTACCTTTTACAAACAGTGATTCTTTACAGTATTCAGAGGAGATTCAATGGACCTACACCAAAGTTAGAGGCAGGGCTTTGGTGAGAAAGTTTTAGGTCTCTGATTCACACAAGATACACTCATACACATGGACACCACTTCCTATATATCCAGCTGCTGTCCAGCAAAAAACAGTGAATCACAACACAATGGAAACAGTATCTGTACATTTAACTTCTGAACCCAGCCCCTGACTGAAAATTATGTCAACAGCTATTCAATTCAAACTCTGCCAAAAAAACTAACCCACAAATTTGAAAAGGAACACAGATTTTTAATTATAAAGTAGGCAAGTAAGCAGGAAAGGGGAAAAGAGAAGATAATAAGTCAAATCATCTTGTTACTTACCTCAAAAGCAGTCATTCCATCAAAATGAGATAATGTATGAAATGACTCAACCCAACTATTTAAGCTCCACATTTTACTCATTTTATGCAAGTGACACCTGTGTCACAACCACTCACAGCTTGAATCTACAGACAATTCACCACATGGTAAGAAGAATTTGATATTAAATTTGATCTTAAAATCACTTTAATGCTGACCTCTAGTGACAACTGATGGTAATTTACCTTTTTATGGGCCTACCCATTTGGGAATACATCCTTGGGCTTCTCTGTAGTTACAGAGCTTGCTCCAGTTCACAGCTACCCCCACTGCAAGGAGTTTGCAGCCAAGGAGAGACCTTGAACTCACATTTATTACAGTCACAGGTGAATTAAAGGTTATTCACCACAGTCTGTAGAAATGTTGTGATTTAATCCAAACTCTGTTTTCATGTCTTTAAAAAGAGGAAAAGGCAACAAAGTACAAGCACTAGATTTTGAGCCTCATAACTGTAACAAATGGACTACAGTATCAGCTACGCACAACTAATGACAGACAACTGTCCACATCTTTGGGCAGACAACCAAAATGTCAGCTTTCATCTCTGGGACCATAATAACAAGGCAACCCTTTGTCCTCTAGTACTCTACAGCAAAAGCAGCCCTGCAGCTTCAGTAACACTCCTGCAGCTTTCTCTGCAAAACAAGGGTGTGATGGGCCCTTGGGGGCAGGCATTTCCCCCACACACCCATTGCAACACAGTCCGGATGGAAGGATGTGCAGGTTGCAGCAAGTCACCAACCACCTCGTTTCATGAAAGCAGGGAGGAAATGACAGTGGCCATTTCAGAATGCAGCCTTGAATGTTTCCAGTGATGGAGCATCAACAACATCTGCACCATAAAATACTTCTTTCTTATATCAAGTCTAAATCTATCTTCTTTTCGTTTAAAACCATTACCCCTTGTCCTATCACAAGAGCCTCAATTAAAAAGTTTGTCCCAGTGTCTGGGAGGCAAAGTAAAAGGGTGGTGGCCATGGACCACTGTAGGTAACTGTTTCAAGAGGGTTTCCAAAGTGGGAAACATTTTCATCAAATATGGTGACTGATGACCCTCATAGCATGTGTTTGTATATATATATCTGTGTACACACACACACACACACACACACACACACACACACAGGTTGAAAGAACATGCTCACACAGGAAGCTGGAAATCTGCCAGCTGGATCTCAGAGGGTGAGAACCCCCTTTGGAGCTGATCCCAGCTACAAGTAAATATAAGTGGGTTTTGTGTTATCTTAATTTATAGCATTCCCTTTTGCACTGTCCAGATGTTTTAACCTGTGTATATCATTTACATGGACATGACTGGCATCAGGGGTTTTTTCACATTCTGTCAACTGTCCACCCCAAATATTTGTCTCTGGTAGAGTCCTCAAAACCAGAGCTGAGAAAACTTCTGCCTTCCTGAAAGCTTGCCTAAACGACTATAAAAGTTTCCAGAGTGCTCCTCCACTTAGCTGATAACACAGGGATTTTTAGGGAAGCGTCTTCTGCTGCACAGCCATAGCCAGGTGACTGCACAGACAGTAGCACAGTCAGGGAGAGAGCCCCAGAGCCCTGAGTAAGTGTGCACCACAACAGAACATGGAGCCAAAGACTAATCAGTCATACCTAGGCACAAACATAAACCCATGTATTTCAAGATAATTGACTTGACTCTTCAGTCGTTTTGACTGGAAAGAATCAGCTGTCACAACAAGCTTAACTTCAGAAGACTGAAGATTAAACACTCAGCTGATGTGAAATTAAAAAGTCCTCTCATACTGACAAATACATCATATTTACATAGTCTTCTCATAATGAAGACTGCACAATGGTTAAAACATCGCTGCTGAACAAGCAGCACAAGAAAATCCAAGGAGGTTTATTTTTCAGCACCACAGGCATATAAATGATACACATGATGAACACCTTCTTGCCAGCAAGCCAGGCAGCCTTTGGCAGCAAACCTGGATCTTCCTTCCCCCAACACTTGGATTTGATGATTCTTCCAATGTTTTAGCAGCTTATCTAATCTCAGCAAAACACAACCGTCACAAGAGAAGGAAAGCATACCTTATTTAAACACACTGAAATCAAACCCCAACTTGCAGATTTAATGTCTAGGCTACAAACAAGGTAATGAAGCTTCTTCATGTATGCCAGCCACATGTAGGAGTGCTTAAAGATGTACATATATAATTAGACTTAATTATCTAAGAGAGTTGGTGGGGAAGAGTGGAGGGGAGAGAGAAAAAGGGGATTGGAGCTTAATAATGAATAGAGAATTGCCTCTAAACTGTCATAATCATCACCTAGTTTGGACATCAGCACAAAGTGGCCTACAAAACAATCATTTGCTCATGTCAAAGTTCCATCTAATCCATTCATTAACAAAGTATCAGGTTAGCAATCTGCTCTTGACAGAAGATAATTAGTTTTCATTGTGGGGTGGCACATTATGCACCACAGCAACATAATAACTCCAGAAACTGCTACAATTAATTTGCTTCCAATAAGTTTTTTCCCCATTAGTTCTTCAGCAGATTGTATGAAACACATATCAACTATAAATACAGAGAGTCCTTTGACCAATCTCACAAGTCTTAGCATGGGTAGCTATTACACAAGCAGTTAATGGGTGACTTGCCTTTAGGTCATTTAGAGAAAGGTTGATAGAACAGCTGAGAGCAGACCATGCCAAAAAGGCATCCTCATTAGGTCTCATCTCCATCATCTACAAGTACTGAGTAAGGTGCTATTGTGGCCCAGCCCACAACATAAGGACTGTGCAATGGTTCTGCAGGAAAAGGACTGCTGCTGTTTTAACATCTCCTCATTAGGTCTGTCTTCTTGCCTTCACAAGAAAGTACCCATTCAGGATGGGTTTTGCTGGGCTAAAGATAGCTCAATCCTTTTTCTGCAAAGTAATTGAAAAAGAAGCAGTTCAAAAAGAAAATTGTAAGACGAGGACAATAAAAAACAATGTTATATTTCTGCTCCCATGAAAATGAGCAGATCTGGGAGGCTCTACAGCATGCCACACCAACCAGTTTTATGGTATCTAGGTTAGAGTATTTTATTCCTTCTATCAAAGACATGATCTTTCTTCTAACCATAGGAAACTGTGTATCAGCACTATCTTCTGCAGTGAGTTCATGAATTATGTGTTGTTTTAAAGACCTCATATACGATGTCTTTTGATTTTCTCACTTCTCCCTTAACTTGTTAGCACAGGGAAGATTTTCATTGGTACTATCCCCCTCCCCTGGTACCACACTTTTTTCTCACAATTTTTAATTCATGTGCTATCACTACTAGAGGCCTCATCTATTTTTACAGGGGAATATTCAGGGGAAATTCTTGCTGCTCTTCTCTGTACTTCTGCAACCTCTTCTTGCTGAATGCTCAGCAAACATGGAAGATTATACAAACCAGGTGGGAGGAACCAGTCTTCAAATAATAGCATAGTTCTAATAAATGTAAGCCTTTCTTAATGAAGCCTGACAGGTGTTTACATACAATACTTCACAGTGATATGTAAATAAAACTACTTGGCAGAAATCTTAAAAAAGGGTCATCTGTCACCCTGAAAACTCAGCTTCTGAGCTTGCTAACATAGTTTTCTAGGGACTTTCCCAGTACAGTAACTGTAAACATAGATATGAGTACATTCTTTCTGTTACACGTCTTGTGATGGGCATCTCTCATGGCCAGTGCAGTGAGAAAGTGTTATCCTGACCATCCAATCCCTGGCCATGGTCAAAAGGCTATAAATCCTGGGAGGAAAAATAAACTCTCTTCTTTTCACCACACCTTGACCTGTGTCCATGTGATCTATTTATCTTCAGCAGCAACAGTCATTAAAACATCCAAGAAATTTCTTTCACTACTTAACATATGGTTTAGCTGAATTTCATTTACCTTTGTGCTGCCCTGTTATTTGGCTTAATGAGATATTATTAATGGTCACTACTCCTTTTTTTTCTGTCTTTAACAGGACTTGTTATTTGCGTATCTCCCCCCAGATCGTCCAGGTTAACCAGGGATTTCCCTTTTGAATTCAGAATGTTTGAGAAGGTCTGATATATTAGCAGAAAGGAATGGGAACTATTTTGGAGCAGAAGAAGTTATTTTTTCTGGAAAAAGCAATTAACATCACACTTCAGTGAAACTACAGCTGAGAAAGGAGATAATACTGCAAGTATTTGAAACACTGGAGGCCCAAAAGCAATTGTTTGGATATGGATCTTCTTTATTCAATGCTATTCACCAAATAGTATTTTGAATCCTATTGCAATGCGCTGCTTGTTCTTTTCTTCTTGCCACTGCTCGATCTGATCAATTCCACTTAAAAAAAACCCAAAAAACAAAACGTTGGGTAAGCACACAGTGAAGACATAGTTATCTTTTCCATGGGCAATAAGGAGTGTGCGACTTGCTGCTCATAAGTACTTCAAAGAGAGGTGGTCAGTAACCAGTGTACAATAATGAGAAGAAGTGATGCAGGAGAAAAATCATGCATTATCTACAAGACTGTAATTTATTTAATTTATGTAATTTAGCAGAATTTATGCATGTGTTTTTTTAGTGGGCTCCTATCCAAGGGCTAGCAGCACAGAAATAACCAAAGAGAGCTGAAGACCCAGCAAAAGAATAGGTCATTCAGAAGAAAGTGATGTTTACAAGTAGGAAGTCATTCCTCATGAAAATTTAACAAGCACTAGTATAGGCAGGAAAAAAAAAATTACTGTTTCCCTAAATGAAAATAGCAATCAAAGTTTTTGATTGCCTATCAGCTTTGAAATACTAATCATTACAGTAACTCTGTTGGTGGAGGTAAGGAATTAAAGTGTGTTATTTTCTTTTTTCAGGTTTTTTTTTTGTTTTTTTAATCACTGCTGTTCTACACAGCAGTGTTTTTTTTTTAATCACAGCTGCACATGCTCAAGGCAACAAAACTGTATGGATAATTACCCCTATGGAAACAATCCAAAGGTCCACACAGTAATAGCTCCTTCCACCTTAAAGATCAAGGTTTTAAATTAGGAAAGTACTTAAGTCTCCAGCTGATAAAGATCTTTGACCTGCTGAGCAAAGGTAATCACCAGGGACTCAATTCAGAAGTCTCACAGCACACAACACAGGGCAGGGAGGTATCCCCAGTGCAGTAGTTTGATACAGTTAGATGCTACTAGAGGAACAAGAAAAATAATTTTACAAATACTAATAAAAATAAGAGAAGCTTTTAGCCTTTTCCCTAAGCACTCATCATTCATTTTCCTTCAGAATCCTTTTACAAACACTGGCAGAAGTGCCCAAATCAACCCCTGGTCAAGCTTGTGTCAGGAAAGGAAACAGGTTTTCCTGTTGTTGATCAGATTTTGATTTCACTTACACATACAGTTCCAGCAGACCTGGAAGAAAACTTCTGAGACTGCTGTCATGCTCATTATAAGACCTTCAACAAACTCAAAAGAAAGAGGAGTTATGTCAAGTTAAGACAAACTGGCATTAGTAGTTCTGTACTATGTGGACAGGCCATCATGATTACAAAGCTCAACCACAGAAAAGCAAAGTGCTAAGGAAATGAATTCTAATTAAATCAGCTAATTCTCTGTTTCCATCAACCAGTAAGTCACTCGGATCAATTCACATCTTCCTTAATGCCTAAATCTCAACTTCTATGAAAAAATAAGCCAAGAAAATTGCATTGCACTTAGAACTATAGGAGATTTTGATTATATCATTAATCATCAGAGGGCAAGTGTTCTTTTACGGGAGAGATATACCAACATACCATAGCACTTTAATATAAGCCTCCATTTCCCCTCAAAGCCAAGCAAACTCTTGGATGCCTCATTGAACATAAGGAAATAGCAAAGAAAAAATGCAAAAGAACGTAAAGCAAAATGCACAGTGTGTATCTTTCTTCATTGTTCCTTTTGATCACACCACAAAATACCAATCAGCCATGTAGAGCTATTACTGCAGCACCTAGCCAGTGAACAGCTTCTATTTACCAACAGGATTATCTGTAAAGAGCACAACTAAGAACTCCCAATTTAATCAAACAGTGGAGTGTCCTATTCATAAGGAATACTACTCCAAGGATGTAGCATACAGCAAGATGCACACAAGTATTTCAGACCTTGGAAGCCTACATGCCCCCCCAAATGTCTGCCACAATTTCAGACAGTGACAAAATTAAAATAGATGTCCAATAGCAGAATGGGGGACTAAATTAGCACTGTTCCCAGTGCTAATTTTTCCTATTATTTTCTCTAATGAAAAGCATGTAAAGAAATACCAGATGCAGGAGACAAGGCTCTTAATGTTTGTTACCTTTGAAGAATAAAGAACTAAGGGGGCAATGTATTGAGCAGAAGGAGCCCACAATATGAGATCTGGGATCTATTTTCTCTTTTTATATCTTACCTATCTCCACGTGTGTGGAAACAAAACTGCAATATAATCTCAGAAAATTCTTGTATGATGTACTTAAAAATACAAAACAAACAAACAAAACCCCAAAGCAATTGATGACTTCACTTTGGGGAGCATGGGCTAGCTAGAAACCAATCAAATCCCCAAATGTGGCTCTACGTAACAAAGAAAGTGTCAGAAAAGACAAATCAAGCAATGGCACACTGCTTACTCCAATACTCTGATAGGTATTGGCACAAAAGCACTTTCTTGTCTGAACTCTAACCAGCATCCAGAAGTACACAGGATGGCAGACACATGAAACTGCCATGACAATCACTATAAGGTGCATCAGATACATGAAAGCTGCTAGAAAATCTTCTCCTCACAGGATTTCAGTGTCTGTTCTTTTTCTATCAGCACAGTAAGCATGTTCATTTTTCTGCTCCTGAGGCTGACACAGAACACACTGTAAGAAGGCATGTATCTGTGACACAGGGAAGTTCTGACCACCACGAGGAACCGGCTTGTTTCCCACACTCAACTGGGGCCATCACCACCAAACAACAGTTCAGGGCACATCACCATTGGCTTTTGCTTCAACTTACAGTAAAAAGACAAGCCCTGCAAGCACCTGCCACAAAAGTGGACTGATACAACAGAATTTAACTTTGATATACAACTTAAGCCTGCAGTATCAATTAAGGAGCAAAAAAGTGAATGCTCTTCAGGCTCATTGTAACAGCCTGTAATGAAAAAATATTGCAAAGTGAGTTCTGAAAACTTTATAGGATACACTGTTTTTATAGTTTAATAGGCTCTTCTACATCCTTCCACTTCAGTATAAAGTACCACATTAAATACCAATGTTAGTATAATTTCTGATTGTCCTCATGTATCTGAGCAAAATAATGGGACATTATATACTCAGGGGCACTTATAGCTGCCTCTTAACAGAAGAACTCCCAACTGAGAGCATTTTGGCCTCTTGAAGGAAAAAAAAATGCACACAATATTTATTTGCAATAAATACATACACACGATATAAACTAATTTTTCCTTGTAACTGATCTAGGCTCAGTATAACTAGATACTTTTGCCATATCTTCAGACAGATCCTTTCCTGATGGGTTTCTGTACTTAGGAAAATTTGTATACCCTGGAAGTCAACATAACTTGCACATTAAATACACACCCCTGCAGGAAATAACAGCACCTACCACTACTTAGCCAGCTGAACACAAGCAATGCAAACAGTGGATCATATATCCATAAGCATGTATGCACATGGATGTGAGTTGGAAATAACAAGGCCTGTGTGGTTTTGGCATAAGGTTTTGCCCAGCCCACTTCGCAGTGCTGATCCACATGCATTTAAACAACTTCAGATATAAAAAATGGCACAACAATAAAATTCTGTGTTTTCTGCACAGGAAGCACACATGGCCTATGAAGCTACCAACTTTACCACAGTAGAGAGATAAAGTGAGCAGAAAGATAAAATTAGTTTAAAGGAATTCCTTGAATTAAGACAACACAGACCAAACTTCCTCTGAACATCAATAGCAGAAACCAAGAATAAAAACTACTGCAACTAGTTACCAATTTCACCTACCAGATTTGGAAGACACTTTAAACACCCAATGCAGACTAAAAGAAACAAGACTGCTGTTTTCAATACATGACTGCCAAAATATCTGCTACAGATTTTCAACCTACCTGCATAATCTCTTGGCAATTTTAATCAGATACAGCTGTTCATGAAAATTAAATGGTGTTTTTGTCCCCGAAACATTAATTTCCCCATGAACATTAATATTTCTTGGTTCAGAGTCCTGTATTATAAATAATTTTGTGAAATGCAGTCTATTAAAGTGGACAGTCCACGCAGAAGATATTGCTAAGTGACTCATGCACACAGAAACATGGAGCAAATGTTACCCTGCATACACAAGCATTCAAATGCCTCAAGTAAACACATTAGAAAGGAACAAATCACATTGGTACATTCTGTGTGGGTAGAACTGGGATTAGTTTGAAGCAAGTTCTTCCTCATTAGGTCATTCATTACTTTTTAATGTACATTCAATTTTTTTAATAAATGAAATACTGTTTCAATCTTATCAACTAGAATTTACAATCATTTTATGATACCTATATTTTACATCTAGAAGAGGCCACCATGACCACCTGATTTGATCCCCTCCTTATAATGCAGACTGAAGAAAGCACTCTCAGGCTTTAAAACTTCTGGATCTCATTTGCTATATATAAATTAGCTGCTAAAGCATGACTGAAAAAGGTATTTAAAGTGACAATAGAAGGACAAAGAGAGGATAATCAAAGGCACTGATTACTTAAATCTTACAGCATTTACATTCCTGATATTTGCAACAGTCCTGCCTTGACCTCTGCTTGGACGCCAGCATGATGATACCTTCTTCATTGCTGAGATTAAGATTCATGGTTAAGGTCATATCATACTTAATTTAAACACATTGCAGAAAGACGTTAAATTTTACAGGTCAGATTCACCGTGGTACTTGAGCAAAGCTGGGGCTGCAGGGCAGAGCAAACAGCCAGCTCACGTGAGAGCTGCCAAGGAGCAACTTCCCTTCATGGGCACAGAATAAACATCCTCATCTTTCCTATGGCCAGATAGGTCTCTCAGCCCAACACAGCCTCTCTCCACCTGGATCTTAAAGGGATGACAGGGGCATCAACCAGCGCCATTTTTAACAGATTTGAGTCCTGAGGTGAGACAAAGTCCTGTGAGGGGACAAAGTCCTGTTTTACAAGCAGTAGCAAAAGGGGACAGCAGCTCTGCCAGCTGTTACCAGGGTTTTGCTCCCTTGAGAACTCATTCTCCCAGATGGAGGCCCCCACTTGCCATTCAGAAGCACTTTTAAATCACCTTAGGCCTAAACACTCTAATTGTATGGAAAGGTACTAAAGCAAGTTTCAGTGAGTCAACCTCACAGCACAGGGATGCAAAACCATCACCACATGCTCTCCCTGGCCACAGCACACTACACCTGCACCTCATTAGCAGCAATTATTTCAACCAAATGATGCATATTTCAACCATAACTATGAACACAAATAAGGTCCTCCCTCATTCCACCTAAGGCACCTAAAATGACTGCAATCAGTAAAGTCTCCCTATTGCACAGCCAGTAAGAACAGACATCTCCTGCAAATGTTACAGCCCTGATCCTGCAGGCATCAGTGTTTTTACTTTTGACTGTACAGTTATGAGCCTTTGCCGAAAGGAGAAGCTCAGCTCTCCCTGCTGCAGACAGAGAAACGACACTGACGCACAGATAGATGAATGCAAGGAAGGCAACAGGCTCCTCTTCATTTTATCTGGGGCAATCTTTCAGCCATATAAAGAAAACAAAATCTCTTGGGGACCTTAGATCAAAATGATTTTTGGTCTAGCAACCACAACTCCTCCCCTAAAGCTCCATGTGAGTTACGGGTTTAATCTCATCTTCCTGCAAGCACACCAGCAGGAGTGGGGCCACCCTCTACTTCATCGGCTGCTCCATGGCTGCAGGCTTCAGGTACAGCAGAATTCAGCTGTGCATGCCTATCAGGGCTCTAATGCTGGGAATAGAAGTGGAACACATACAACCAGGGTAATTTAATATAGAGCAAGATAACTCACTACCAGTATTACCCCTTGCCCCCTTCCAGAGCCCCAAATACATCAGTGACAGATACACAGACTTTTCCCAATGAAAGAGTGACTGTATGCCCATTATCTTTACCGTTAACTCTGCACAAACTGAAGAAATAGCTCTATCTGAATCTAAGGTTACTGGTAGCACTGTGAACAGAGATGTCTTTCACAGAAGTAACCACAATGCTAATATTGTATAGCAGGATGGATATTTGAACTGGGCACTGTTACTTAATTTAACTTTCTGAAGTCAGATTTAACTTTCTGGATGTTTTTTTCTTGTGGCTGATGCTGATGGTTAGCAAAATCATGAAGCTTAACACATCAATACACATGAGAAGAAAGCCTCTCCTCCATCCCCCTCTGTTCTCACCCTGTTTCCTTTCGCGGCATTTATATAAGATAAATACAAAACAGCTCCCTCAGTAGCAGTGACTTGAGACATAAAAAGCAGGAAAATTTCCCTGATCCCTCAGGATCACCTCAGTGAGGTGTTATCCTCTATATACTACTTTTCAGAGCAAATGTTCCTTTAAAGGACTCCCCGTCCCTGCCCAAGAAGGAGAAAAAATTTTTTCAGCTATGGAAGTATCTAGGCCTCTTTTTGAAAGTCACGATGCAATACAGAAGATTATTAAATATGACACATACAACTATTCCTTAATTCCACAAGTCGTCTTCACTAGCTATCACTGTTTACATCCAAAGCAAGTCTGTACCTACACATGTGCACAGTTTTGTAAGCTAAATGTGCAGTTACATATCTGCCCCTCCTCGTATGGGTTGCCAGCAAATTTGTGAAAATGGAGAAGTCAAATACCTGCCTTCCTACAAGAGATAAGGCACAGCATCTCACACCTGTCAAGACATTGAATTCATTAATTTCCAATAATCACAGGCTTTCACTAGATCTCTTCCATACTTCTTAATCGGGCATTTGTATACATTCTTACTAGTGACAGAGGTAGTTGCTCAGGTCTCACTGTTGGGTCACTGCCAGCAATCTTGCACCAGGCAAGTTGGGAAGGTGTTGTATGTTAAGAAGTGGCAGGAAAAGCAGAGAAACCATTTTGAATGTGTGCATTTTCAACATACAAATTCTAGTAAACGTAGAGAACTCAAACTTCACCTCCAACCCCTTCTTGCTCTACTGCAGATGATAGCAGTTGGCTCACTTGGATGCTTTCTACGCTTCCACCTTTCCCACCAGTCAGGTTAAATAGCTGAGCTCCCTGTACATCAGCCAAAGCTTTTTTGTGTTGCTAACATGATGTCACTGATGTCAAAGATGTAACAATCAACCCTGAAGCATAATGCAGTGATTGTTTCTCCAACTCACATTCACAGCACATTTGTACCAGCAGGCTTCAAAATGAAAGGATGAGGCAGGCTAGGTTTTCCTGCTCAGTAGGTTTTTGCTCCAATCTAATTAAAAACATTCAGCAATTCACTGAAGTTCTAGAGAACTGCACGTGTACCATACTTTAAAATAAGCTCTAAAAGCAAATAGTCCTTTTTTTAAAATGCACTTCCCAGATGGGGAGGTTTCCTCAGAAATTTCTTGATATTATACTGAAACTGCTGAACCAGAAAAGTTGGGCTGCTTCTGAGCTATCTTGGTCTTGCTGTTATTGTTAATACTTTTCTTCTTCACCTAAAAGCTAACAAGGAAAGCCACTGCTGGTTCTCTGACATGCAGAGAAGTGACAGCACAGATCATTAGAAACAGGCAGCTGTGGTCACCTTGGTCTGAAACTGGGTCAGAGATGCCTGCTCACGGTTACATGGGAGAAACATGCAAGTAATATTGGGGATTCAGAGGCTGAGGACAAGATCATCCTTTTCTTGCTGGTGGACTGAAAAGGCAGCTTCCTCACAACAAAAGGTATATTTCATGTACCATTTTTGGTAACTTTTCATCATTTCTGAGAAAGGTGTCAGGGAATCTATGTGAACAGCCAAGCCAAGCCCTGCACTGCTAAATGACCTTAATCCGAAAGAGAGCCATCAATGGGAGATTGCCACAACTGTGCATTGTGCTGCTGCTTGTGGGAGAATGTGTGCTGGTGGAGGGTCAACCCAGCTCCAAACACTGTTAAGATCACTGGACAAATTCAGTGGGAAAAACTATAGTGTCTTAATGTATTCTTGTATTAAATTGAATGGAGCTTGTAACTCCATTCCTGAGACTGAAAACAGACCTTTGGCCACTTTGACCTGGGGAACTCCAGCAGAGCATGTCACATACAATGTCAGTGACATTCTTACCATCAAGTAAGTGCTAAAGAATCCTTTGGACTAGCTAGCTATGACATCACCAGCTTCCAAATTCAGACTTTCCCAAGAACTGTCCCTAAATGCCTTGAAAAATGCCTGTCCTCATCTCCAGAAACAAGAGTGCCCTTAAGCTGTACAGCTGAGAATAAATTCCTTCAGGGTTGTAACAACCAATTAAGGGATGTGAAGCAATTACTTTTATATCCATACAAATGAAACTCCTCCAATGCAATTAACAATCCCTTATCATCTACTGTTGAATTTGCAGAAACCATATGCTGTACACTCTCTCCTCCCTCAACTTTCCCACAATTTTAAGCAGTTTGTTTTAGCTAATATAATGATACCCACCTATTCAAGAGAAATAATAGATGTGTGCACATTATCTGAGTATTTTTAAATGTCTTTTTTAATTTAAAATGTAATTTCATTTGAGATTTTGCAGCTTTCATTTCTATTAATAAATTATAATTTCTTTTTTATAAGTGATGAGCTAGTATGTCATGTAATTTCTTTCCTCTAAATAGACTAAGACTTTGATCTAATGCAAGCCTTTGCTGGGACTAGAGAGACTTTATGTCTAATTTAGTTACAAAAAATATTCAATTAAACTTGGGAGTTTAATTCATTTAGTTATGAAAATTAGATGAGCTCAATAAGGTACATTTGATTTGCCCCAAGGAAAAACACCAAAAAACCAAAAAAATCCAAACTGAAAAATGGGAGAAGAAATCTGAAAGGGATACAAATATGAACAGAGAAAAAAAGCAGCTTTTCCTGCTCATGTTGAAAGGCGGATAATATCAAGAGTCTGAGTTCCATTTTGTGTGCCTATATAAAACACAGTCACAAAGAGTTCATAAAAATGATATATCCAAGACATACATGAAAAGCTGGTCTTAACATCCTAACTGTCTCTTGGGTAACAAAAAATCTCCATAGATCATAATTGAGTCCACCCCAGTCAAGGGAGATCTGATTCCTCACAGTAGGACTACACCATCCACACACAACTCTTCTCCGTCTCCATTTGACAAAAAAGAAAAATACCTGAATTATTTTTAAAAAGCAGAACAGAGTAACATGGATCTCTCAGAGATCTGTCTCCTCCTAGTTTTGTAGCCACCACTCACCATTTTTGCAGATGGGACAGCACTGGTCAGGCTCATACACTGGATCCACACACTCGGTCTGGGGACAGGCTGAGACCGTGCACAGCACTTCGCCATTGGCTTCACAGCGACACCTCTCACATGGAGAAACCTGAAATACAAACCCACTCACTTTAACTCCTTCACTTAACGCACTCCTGGAGTGTGAAATGCACACCTTCTCATCTGTGATGTTCTTTCCTTCACATCTTTTTCCTACCCACTCTAAAACAAATGGTTTTATAGCCTAAATAATGCAGAGAGCAAGACTGGGCGCCTGCAAAATTATAGAACCATAGTGAGAAAAAAAAACCAAAACAAAACAGGTTCTTCTTTGAACCTGCATACTGAATGGGAAAGTCAGAGGGGTGTTGAAAACAAGAACAGTGAAGACTTTTAATACAAATAAAACAAAAATTACCTTACTGAATTTCTAATGAATTTCCTGAAAATTAAGTTCATAATCTAGTTTGGTTCAATTAGAGGTTCAAAAAATAATTTAGACGAAAAAACTGTATTTTAAAAGAAAAGTTTTGCTAAATGAAGTTTGAAACTTCTTTTAATGGAAATCCTTACTATAATCTTTTTCAGACTTGAGAGTATTTTGGTAGCAGGAAGTTACATTTTATTGAAAATTATATTTTTCAAAGAGAAGTCAGGAAAAAGAAAATATCCTTTTGAATTCAGGTATTTCCCATACATTAATTGTTTTTGGGCAATTCTTCTAATACTTGTAACTTTCTGAAAGAAGTTGAAATTCAAAGAAAGGGGTGAAGGAAAATACAGGAATTCTTTTATACCTAGTGAAATGTTACTGGGTTTGAAGAACTCTTACAGAATAGGAATACGATGAGATGAGACTTGAAAGACCTACTTCAAAGAAATTATTCTCAATAAAAGAGTAGCAAGACTCTCTTTAGGAAAAAATGGACTTTGAAATGTCTGTATTTGCCACATGTACAATTCCAGCTGTCCTCTTCAGCATTCCTGGCCAGGCACATCACACTTGCATTGCTGACATCCTCATACCACAAAAGATAGAGGGAAGCAAGGACGTGAAGAGCAATAAATGCTATATTGTAAATCTCATTGCTGCACTCCAAAAAACCACATGGGTATCCATGCTCAGAATACAGGATGAAAATGAAGCTGAACGTTAATATTAGTGATCCTCTATAATCTGTGCAGATTACTGATCTACTTAAGAAGGAGGTTGTTCTTTTTATGGATCCTTTTTCATTCCAGATTCCATCTGATGCAGACAATCCCCCACTACAATTCTACAATAAGAGCAGAAAAAATATAATATCTAAAAATTAAAGAATTCTTTGCAATGAAGAATCATCCACCCAGATGTCTAAGTGGCACATCATCTGCTTCTTGTCCCTATTTTTTAGGCAGCCCACCACATTTTTCCCTCAAATCTGTTCTCTGCTTGCCTCTCACATCCTTCTCACTTCCAAAGTTCAAACATGCTGATGCTTGCAAAGTTTAATCTCTGACTAAATGCTCATTCATGCTTTGCTACTTCCCTTCCCACCTGCCAAGGCTTTTATTTGCTTATGCACTCACATACCTTTCTTACCCTCCCCTCTGCTTAGAAAGCCTAAATAGGGTCTCCTGCTGTGTTGCTTTCTGCTTTTGTTACTATTATTTATTTCAGGTTTCCTTTGCTAGCTACTCTGTGTTTTCTCTTTGCTTTACACTCTACCAAGGATAACACCACAGCATATGTTTACGAAATCCCATATGGAGACTGACAGCCCAGTGCAGAAGATCATTATTACAGACTTTGTCCTGTAATTGTTTTTAAACTGTCACGTTCACTTCCAGAGCTGGAGTGTTTGCAGATGAGGAGGTTTCTGATCCAGTACTCAGAGTTGAAAGGCTCAGGTATTTCAAGTAATCACTTGAAACACACATGAAGTTTTGAGTGTCAACAAACCTGAGCTCCTAAGTATTAAGTCAATCCTTTCTTCTACAGTTACAAGTAGAAACAATACTTACTAAATTATAAAAACATGATTTTTAAGTAGGACTGATTTTTAATATTAATTTTAATATAAAAATATTATACAATATATAATCCTACTTGAAATAATAGACCAGCACTCAGTTCTAAGGATCAGGACCAACAAGGTAAACCTACAGCTTTCAATCAAATGTAACACTTTTTGCCATGACTTGGAAAAGATGCAAATTTGCAACCATCAGAGTTGAATGACATCAGTAGCTACCACAAGACATTCCTTAATCCAGGACACTGCTTAGCAGCTGTGTCATTTGATATTGGAAGTTGTGTAAAAACTAGAGTATCTGATGACAATCAGGAAACAAGGCAGCATACAGATGCTATTCCTAAAATCTCTCCTCTGTAAAATTATAATCATATTATAATTACATAGGTTTACTAGATTTCCAAATTTGACAAATCCTGAAATTCTCAGAAAAATACATCATTTACTACTGATTGAAAAACAAAACTAATCTAATTCTTATCTAATAATGATGATTCAGGATATAAATTTCTGTCCTATACAGCACATATACCTGAAGACTACATCTTTCATGAACAGAGTACACTGTTAATGTGATACTGCAGTATTTATTACTTCTAGTGTAATACATCATGGGATTTCAGAGGAATATTTACTTGCACTCTTGGTAAGTACTGTCATCTGGACAACCCACCAACCTGAGTAATGGCAGCAGCAGTAAGGAAGGTTTCCATGAGCTTAATTCTACAAAGCTTTTTTTAGGCATGCAAGTAAACCATAGTGGCTGCTAAAATGGTATCACTGTCAGCCATTATCTGTACACCTTTGGATTAAACAATAGCATATTGTTTTTTAGTGATCATCAGGATACAGCAGGAATTGATACAGCAGAAAACCCCCACTTTTTGCAGCTCAATACTTGGAGACACAATTATCACTAGAGGGAGAGACAATAAGACAGTGCCTTTACATAACAGCAGCTAATAAATCATAATGAAAAGACACATTTGGTCCTTCATTTCCCCCCTCTACTTATGCAATGCAAGCACATTCCCTGCAGCAGAGTTCCTAGTGGCAGTTAATGCAAGGAGCATCCCATTTGCTCCTGTAGGGAACAATCAGCCCAGCAGCACACACGCTCAGTACTTCTGACATAACAAGGCTGGACTGGAAATAATACCTTCTATCAATCTCTCTCTGATGACTAATGATACCACGTCTCCATGGTCTATAGATGAAGCTGTTAACTCTACAGAAGCAGCAGTTTTGTCTATGAAAAAACTGCAGGAAGACAACAAGAGGCAACAGAAGTCTTGTGTATTCACCAGGCAGCCATAAAATCTGTAGAAAACCGACTACAGATGGTAAGAAAACAAACTAGTTCTTTAGAATTGTTTAAAGGGAAGTTTATAAGTGATGGTATAGGAGTTGCAGGCACTGTAAAAGAGCAAATGCACTACTGTGTAAACTGCTAAGTTTTCCGCTAGAGGGGTGTGAAGAAAGCTATAGCTTGGTAAGGGTAGTAGGTCTATCCAGCAGCTTAATGTAAATTGTCAAAATTAAGAAGTGACAAATCATTTGTAGTCCAAAGTAATTTGAGCCTTCCCCTACCACATGTCCAATTTTTATTACAAACAAAAATGACATCAAAACAAAATCAACAAAAAAGCTGGATTAATAACAGATATACAATCTGCATCTGGTTCCTTAAGCCTTGAAAACATTGATTTTTTTTTTTTAAAAAAAATCTGTCATAATGCCAAATTTATTTTCTTTTTTTCTGGAATTTTTACTAATATCTTCTTGCCACTGACACAACTCAGGTGAGCATGAATGGGGTTACACTGACAATAATAAACATACCAGCCATGTTTTTACTACTCTGTGCCAACAAAACACCACAGATCTTTCAAAACTCACTTGGGTTTGTTGACTTCCAGATTTCCAAGTAACTCACCATTATATACCAAAAAATGGCACCAAAAAATACCATTTGTGGTAGAAAGGACATTCTAAAATACACAAAACAGCAGCTTTCAAAATTATAGGTATTTTCCAAAACATTGCACTTCTGAAGATAATTCCTGGTTTTGTAAGACTTTATACATCAGCTTTCATTTTCAAATTTTACTTGGATGATTTTGACTATGTGTTTTAGAAACCTCCAGCTTCAGTGCAGAACTTTAATACCCATTGCATTTCACCAAATAAAGATTTTGGTACCAGTTCCACTAATATGGATGTTGTGATCACACTGCTATTTTGTCTTACAATACCCACGGGTGACCAGAGTGGCGCTGATGGAAACAGCTTTATGAGACCTCATCCTTTCCCTACACTCAAGTTGTGTTTTGTGCTGACATCCATATCCTTTTGGAAAACACAAAAATGCACGCATACATGCAGACACAAGCAAAGCCTGAAGGACAGACTGCAAATCAAAGAAACACATCAAATTCCCCAGCACACTCAGCTTCCAGCTCCAGTCAAGGCAATTTGTTGCCATGCCAAGACATACAAGAATTGTATATAAGGAGACTCACAAACATTTATGTATTATTACATATCTATACATAAATGTTTGTGGAAAAAATGTCACTTAAATATTAGGAGGTCACCTTTTTCTTCCTTCAGTGATGTCTGAAAATAGTAAGTGCAGATACAGAGAAAAATCACATCACTATCCATTTATAACTGTTTCCCTGAGCTTAATCAAGAGATAGCATATTAGTAACCCCTTTAAGACCAGCAACTTTAAATTCACAAAATTACCTTTGAAACTGTGCAGTTGCTTGCATTTTGCAATTGTTTCCACTGCGAGAACCTGACTACATCTGCATCTTGTGTTGCCAGACAACTCCACTGATTGCAGTGGCCTAGGCAAACAGCTGCATTTACAGCTTGTGCCCACAATATTGGAACCAACACTGAAGCTCAACTGAAAAACAAGGTTCTCACACAGGAAAATAATCAGGCTGCAGTTCCACCGCCTAATTGTATCAATAACTTTCCTTGCTTGTTCTGAGCAGACATCCCTTCTCACTTGTGTATCCAAAGCTGGGTAAAACAAAGCAATAAGGGAACCAGTGTTTCATTAGAGAAAGATATGAAGACAAGGGCTAAAAGATGAATGGTATTAAAGCTGAAACCCCAAATCTTTTCTGAACATTTCTGTAAATGTCACTGTTCAACATTCCATTTTTACCAAGGCTGTCAGCCATATTCAAATGTACCAGGGAACATAAGGGTTCTACACTCACTACATATTTAACAGTATTTTAGGCTTGCTTTACAGCCATTAATACAACACCACTACAGAAACGGGCTAAGAAATGGAACTCTGTAGAAGAGTGTGAATGAAAAACAGGGAGAAGCCTTTAAAATGCTGACCTATGGAAAAAGTATGAAGAAGCTTCATCTTTTGGCCAACCCTTAAGAATTAAGTTTGCTGGGAAAGAAAGGCTCTCACAAGACATCTCTGAAAAGGTCACACCAACCAGCTGCTGCTAAGGTATCTGCTCTCTCTTAAGCAGAAAACTGCCACCCTGAAGCTGAATGCAACCCTTGGGGGTGACATGGAAAAAGGGAGGATGATACAATGTTTTCTGCCATTCCTTGCAATTCCCCAGGGCTCTGCACCCTACTGCCTAAGAAGAGCAAGAGACAATGCTCTTACTTATTATGGAGAAAGAAGTTCTGCTCTATTATTTATTTTCTCTTAAATTGAAGGACATGGAAAGATATTATGAAAGTTTTCGGGAACATGCAAATACCAGAGAGCAAAGGTGACAACTTACTTTCAGCCTTCAAAAATATATTTTCTTTTTCTCCATCCTGAGGGGCTCAGCTTCCGGAACCTTTGATTATATTTCATACTCCCCTCAATATATTCAGCATTAAACTCTCTGGTGTATTCAGAAACGGGTTTTAGAACAGCCCTGTATCTAACAGTCATTCACAAGAGAATTCACAAGCCATTCTTAGAGCCTGCTCACAGGTCTCAACCACAACAAAATACAAAACAAAAAAACAAGGTATGCAACCAGAAAACTGGCCCCAACTCCAAAACTTTTGAGTGCACTGTAACATCTTGCATTTTCAATGATAACGACGTTGCACAACAATGCTAAAAAGAGCCTAGTCTTAAAAGGATTTCCCTGAACACAAAGCTTTTCAAGTCCTTTCTTCAGGTATCACTGCAATCTATTATAGTGCATCTAAAAATCTTGGTATCTCCCAAGGGTAAAACTCACCTCTGGTTTGTGTAATGTTAGTTCCTACCTGAAAACCTTCTTTCCCTTCCTCCTTCCCATTGGCTGTGACCTCCCTGCATCCCCTAATCACCCCTGCCCCAGGTATAAGAGAGAAGACCCAGAGCATTTCGGTCTCTCTCTTGCCCCGGATGGACGACAGACAATAAACCCGGGATTACTCCAGCAAGTTTGAGCCTCCTGTGTCTAGATACTTTGAGTCCGTGTTGTATCCTCTCCAGGACCCCCTCCGCCGACTGTGTCCTGAGACGAGCAGGCTCTCACCACGGGGGGTGGGACAGAGGGGTCCCATCGGGGAGTAGGATTGCAACAGCAATCTAGACTGCAAACCATGCTTTTATTAAAAAGAACGCCTATAGTCATTCACAGAAAGCCAACATTATGCATCCTTGGCAGCACTACTTAAATAGCTAAAAAGGAAAAAGATATGACTGTTAAAAAAGAAGGGATTATCACAAATGGATTACTAGAAATAAAAATCAACCCACAAAACCCTGCTTGATCCCTGCAAGGCAGAAGTTTAACAGTTATTAGTTAAATAGGAAAACAAATGTATTGCAGAAAATTTTCACAAAATCCATAGCACCACTGAGTGGCATCCTTCCAAGTAGCATTTTTTACTGTAAATATCAAAGGAATTAATAAAGATCAGCACTCTCACTTAAAAATGTTAAAGTACCATACAGCAAGAAAGGTCATGTTTAAGGGGAATATTTTACAGGGCTGCAGAATATTACAGAAGTAATATTAATATAAAATTTAAAAGAGGAGGGGGAGACCCAGAACACACTCTCAGAAAGCAGTCAAAGATCATAATACCGCTTTAAACAAGAGAACAACCCACAAAATGACTTTTGGTTTAATTCCTTACCATGAACTCCTCTAGGGTCTGGTAGGTTTTCCCTCGGAATTCGCAGTAGTTCTTCCTCTCCTTGCACTGCGGGCAGCACTGCGTGGTGTCCACATGGATGCAGCGAGGGTGGAGCCTGGGGCACTCGGGCTGGATACACAGCGGGCCCTCTTCAGTGCAGAGGCAGGGGCAGGCAGAGGGGCCCGGCGCAAACTTCTCCCCGATAGCATAGACGAAGCCACTCTCGTCCACGCAGCCTTTGCCACGGTAGTCCGGATAGGCGTACTCCTCCGGAGGCTCGGGAGTGACACTCGCAACAGATGCTGGGAGAGATGAATCTTCAGCCACCTGACGTTCCTCAGGACCAGCATCCCTTTGTTCTTGCACTTGAATGCTCCCAGATTTACTGCTTGTCCCCTGGCTGTTCCAAGCCTGCTTTAGCTTAGTCCAAGACTCCTTGTTCGAGTAGTTCCTGTTCCCTTTGCTCTTCCAGTCCCTGCTACCCTCCTCTCTCCCGCTCCTGCCGATCTCATTCATTTTTCCTGGACCTGTCTGGCTGTCCCTTGTGTGATCCCTCTTTTCCTGGCTCGTCTTAATCTCCTGTTTGTCTTGAGCCTTGGCCAGTTTTTGCACGGGTACGGTGGAGCTACAGAGGGCAACCATGAGGCAGCAGGTTACGAGAAGAGAACTAGAGAGAGCTCCAATTGCCATTGCAGTACAGCTGGGCATCACCTACTGCATCCCACAGGGGACACTGCATTCACATCGGAGGGAAGCGCTTCATCGATCCACAGTCCCTAGGAAAAGAAGGATTAGGAATACTTCAGCTCTGCACTTCTTCGCCCCCCGCACCCCGCCTCGCCCCCACCGATGCAACATCTCAAACAATATGCAACCTGCCTCGCTAGTTTATGCAAAAGGCGAACAGCCTGCTGCTGCATCCCTCCTCCCCCTCTCTGCCAAGTCTTATAAATAGCAGGGCTCTGGACACCGACAGGGCGTCTTCGGCTCCAAGAGACCACCACGGAGAACTCCGGGAAGTCAGCGTTTGCCAAGGCAGGTGCAGGCAAAACTCAGAGCGCTTGGGAGTTATTTTTAACTTTCAAATGACATATGAAGAAGACGGACGCCCGATGAATTAAATGGAGCCCCCCAAAATCCAGCAGGGTCCGGAATAAAAATTACCCAATTGAGGGCTATTCACTGTCTGCATACACGATGATTTTCATTAACCCTTTATTCAGTCTGAAGTACGTTAGTTTGCGTTTTGTTTAAATACCTGGCAGCGAGCACGTTTCTATTACAAACAACTAAAACCGAGCACAGTAAAACTACCTCCCTTCCGAACTACCCAAACCAGCACACACCACCACCTCTTCCTCGCCCGTGTTCGAAAGACAAGGTAGAGCCGCTCCGAGCTTCCGCAGCCGAGACTCATTTAACCCACATCCTCCAGGAGTTCGGCAGCGCTCCCGGCTCATCTCCCTGAAACACTGCACACCAAATCGGGAAAAAAAAACCAAAACAAACCCCCAAGCCAAAATACGTACACTACTCCGGCCACGACAAACAATGCCGCTGCAGCCTCCCGACCCCATCTCAGCGGTACCTCTCCCCAAAGCCATTTAAAAGCCTCTCTCTCTACACTACCCGGCCCTCGGCGAGGGCACTGTAGGGCACGGCGCTCTGCCCGCCCGGCAGCCCGGCCCGGCCTGGCCCGGCCGTCATGGGGGAGTCGGGGCTCCGCGCCGCCCGCCCAAACTTTCCGGAGGGCCGGGGTGCGCCGCCCGACCCCCTCCCAGTGGAGCCGGGAGTGAGCCGGTCCAGCCCCTTTCCCAGCCCGGCCGACTCCCCCGTGGCCCGGCGCGACGCGTTCGTGACTCCGTCCCTCCGTACCTGAGCTAGCGCCGCGCTCAGCCCCGGCGGCGGCTCGGGGCGGCGAGCCTCGCCCCGCGCCCGGCTCCCATGGCGGGGCCGCGGGCAGGTGGCCAGCGGCCGCTTGTTGCTGCCCGCTCGCCTCCGCAGACCTGCCGAGCCCGCAGCGCGGCTGTGCGGCCACAGCCGGTGCGGCCACAGCTGGTGCGGCCCCGCCGCCCCGGGGAAGGGCTCCGCCACGGGCCCCGCTGCACTCACATGGCGGCCGGGCGCCCCCGTCCCCGGGGGCGGCGGGGCGGGATGGAGCGCTCCCTGCCTCTCTCCGCGCCGCGGATGCGGGACAGGCGCAGGGCGCGGCGCGGGGAGGGGACTCGGTGCCCGCCGGGGGGCGGCAGTGCAGCGGCCCTGCCCGCCCCTGCCGCCGCCGGAGGGTGTGCGGGGCGGAGACAGCCCACTCCTGCCGCAGGGCCCCGCCGCGGCCGCGCTCAGGGGACGGCGAGCGGCTGTCGGGAGGGAAAGTGGGGCAAGGCGGGCGCGTTTGGGGGTCGGCCCCGCACGCCAGCGGCTGAAACTTTTGGCGGTGGTAGGGGCGTCGGTTCGGGACGCGAGCTGCGAGCTGTGCGCTGCGGCCCAGGCGATGGGCGCTCTCCCCGCGGTGCGGGACGCCCCGGGGACACCGCCGCGCACACCTGCGGACCTGGTGGCGGGCACGGGCGGCTGAGCAATGTTTATTCGGGACGGGCGGCCTGTGCCGTCTGTGGCTGCCCTCATCCTAGCATCACATGCGCTAGCGCTCCCCAGCCAGCCTGCTCTAGCAGCGAAGTGGTACGTGGTTTACTAGTTGAAATACTTACTGATGCTGTTTCGTGGCTGATGGACAGTTCTGAAGTTAAATATAGTTGCATTTTTCTCCATTATAATTTTTTGATACAAAAAGAAGAAAAGGACAAAATGGTCGGTTATGAAATGTCTGCTGAAAGACTTGAGACAGAAACACACTAGAAAAGCTAGAGGTACTTTTTCTCATGATCTAAGCAAGGGCTTGGTCCACAAAAGGTTATTTATTTATATAGTTATTTATTTTTAAGCTGCATTAGATGACTTGCCACTATAATCTTTTCTGAATTTTGCCTTACAGATGTTCCAAAACAGTCCCAGCTGCACTAACCCTCTGCTGCAGTAACACTTTTACATCTGCTGTGCCCTACTCATGGCTAGGGCTGGATTTCCCAATGTATTTGGCACTGTATCTGAAATTTTTAGTCTAGGTATAATTTTCTGGTTTTTTTGTTTTGTTGTGTTTTTTTTTCTATTTGAAATGGAAGCAGTGCAATATCAGTACTCAAGAGAGCAATGAAAATTTGCTGGATACTAATGTTTCATTGTTAAGTACCTTCCTGAGTGCCTGTTGTGAGAACACAGATACTTATATTTCTCCACAGGAGGATACAGGTACTAAACTCTTGGCTGCTGGATTGCTGCTGCTAAAAAGTATTAACTCCTGTCTAATTTTCAAAAATATTTCTCTTGAAACCTCCTCGTATCTTCCAGTCAGATATTCACCAGTTAAATAATGCTTTAGTTCTCTGAAACTTTAAAATACAAGACTTAAGTTTTGAAGGATATGAAGAAGTCACATTTTTCCATAGGTCGCACTAATAAAATGAAATTCCATATTGCTTTACAAATTTCTAAGGAGTTAATATAGACTTTTCTCCTTATCTGAATACTAATAACTAAGTACTTTCCTTACCATCGCATTACCTCTGAGTAAAGAATTTAATCTTTGCCATGTATAAAATGAAAACATTTTATGTCTTGTATAGTTTAAACCCTGATTTGGGGTGAGCAACCAGTTCACCCCATTGCTAATTGTAGAAGAATAACTTGAATGACAGGCTTAGCTTGGAGTTCAAAAGCCTTTGAGCATTGCTGTTCAGCAGCAGCTCTTTGTGGCTAGAGCAAGGCAGAAGAAAATAAGGGCCTTGGGAAGGCAATGCTGTGTCTATGATAAAAAGCAGAGAGAATCCAGTTTATGGTTCTGACATTTTCATATGTTCTCAGGTGAATCTTTGGAACAAAATCTGAGATCTTCAACACTCAGCATTTAGAAAACAGTTCTCACTGGTTTAGCTTACTTTTACTAAGAATTAGCCTAATTTTATAGTATACAGTTGAATGGAAAACAAAAGGTAGCTATATAGTTGAAATAAAAATTGTTCTGGCAAGAAATAACTTAAACTGATCATCTCCATTAGACCAGACTCAAGACAGTGAGAGTGGACATCCATGCTGAATATAGTTGGCTATTAGTCAAAAATTAGGGGGACTGAAATTTTGATGAATATTTTTTAAGAGTGACCTTTGTATGAACAACAAGAATTGAAATGTCGGATATTTTGCCAAGTTAAAGTTGGTTCTCTGACTGGGTAATTACAACATAAACTCAAAACCTTGCAGCTAGGCAGACAAGATCTGGACATCTGAGAGTACTGAAGACAACCATTTTTAGCCTAATATATGAATAAAGTCTTGGATAGGTACATAATGTCGACATGCAGTCGTGCACTCCAGCAAATCATCTGAAACATCCAATCCCATCACATGTTTTCATACAGGGACCATTTTATTGAAGGAAGTGTCCCCTGCTCCAGTGAGGAGACGGGGGAGAAAAGAGGAAGAAGCTCCATGGCACCCTGGAAAGCTGGGCAGGGCAGGGGGAGCAGAAGAGGAGCCCCAGTAGAAGTGGGGCGTGGGTGTGGGTATTGGAAACCCCCACACAATAGCTAGGTTGGATTGGTGGCAGATACTTGCAGAGCCCAGGGTGAGGACAGGGTGTGCTCGGGGGCAGCAGTGCTGCAGCAGCTGTATGCTGCAGTGCCCATGCTGGTGCAGCAGCTCTGAAACTCTGGAAGGTTGGAGGGGAGGAGATGTCCCCAAAGTATGACTCCTCTGGGAAAAGGGATGGTTGTGCCTTTTTATTTCACTCTGTTTCATTATTCCTCCTGAAAAGGAGAGAGTTGTTATATGAAGGGTATTTTTTATTGTGGTGCTAAAGTGTCAGCTGTTCAGGCAGGTTGAAATCACAGCCTTCAAAAGGTGGCAATTTGTGCAATAGCATTAGTCCAGCCATATAAAATAAGGCCTTCAAATCGCAGTCAGTCTGAAGACAGAGAGAGACAAAGCTCTTGATGTACGATGTAAAATGTATGAAGTACATTTTACTCTAACAAATCATGTGTATTTGTGAAGCTTAATTATAAATAATCAGTTTAAACAACTTAAAAAAATTAAATAAAGAAAAGAAGCCTTCAATAACTATTTTTAAAGTAGGTTAGCTTTTATCTTTCAATTTTTGTTTCTTGTTTTCTTTATACCACTTGTCAAAGGTATACTCAAGACACATTCCTGTTCATCCTTTTTTCACTTTCCTGATGCCTCTTTGGTTCTGATATGTGGAGGAAGGCCAGTCTTCCAAAAGATCTGTTCCCAAAGACAAAACAAAACTACTTAGTCATGGTGACTAAGCTGTGGACCCCTTCCTACTTTGGGACCCCATGTTATCTCCCTGTAAGCTATTGGTCATTTTACCCCAGTCTTAAACCATTGGGCCTTTTCCCAACTCTCCCCTTCCCTATAAAAACCCCAGCTTTTTCCAGTTCAGTGGATTTGACCGTCATTGGCCCCCTGTGCTGAAGCCTGCAATAAAGGGCTCCACGCAATGCTACACGGCCTCCTGTCTCTTGTCCACACATGGGCTGGGGCAACCCATGAGCTGAGCTGATTACAGAGCTGAAATCACATCTAAAAGAGCTAATCACTTGAAGCCTCAGACTGAGATCAAACAGGTTACCTCCAGCTGGAAACTGAGACCCCTGGATGACTGTTCTTCACGGGACCACTATCCGGGAAGTTGGCAGCGGCTGGGAATTGGACAGACCTCCAAATCCAGTCCCAACACTGAAAAGTAATCATTGAAGAAGTATTACACAGTATTGCACAAGTTGTACTTAAAATTCTCTTCATTAATTGTTTTTAAATTATTTAGTTTTTCATGAATATTGATATGTTATAATAATATGTTTTTCTACTTTGTGTTCATGAAAACTTAAAACCCCCCTCTGCCATTTAGAGTTTAGGATCTTCAATACTCTCCTACACTTCTGTAAATCACAGTTTGCATGCTGGGAAAAAATAATTTTAATTTTTGGTTTAAGTTTTGTTTATTACTTGTAATACAAAAAACCAACCAAACAAAAAAACCCCTCCGTACACCAAGGGGAGATTTGAGCTTTAGAAGTCATAGGTTTAGAAAACTTCTTTTAAACAAGATTTTTGCTGCTACTGGTTTATGTTCTAGGAACTCCCTTTTAGCTTATAAATTGTCTCATTATTAAGCAAAGTATAAATATAATGCTGTGTTGGTTTTGACTGGGGTACAGTTAATTTGCTTCACAGTAGGTGGTTTTGAGTTGTACTGAAAACAATGTTGATAATTCAGGGATGTTTTCATTGTAGCTGAGCAGTGCTTGCATAGAGCCAAGACCTTTACTGGTTCTCACCCTACCCCACCAGCAAGGAGGCTGGGGGTTCACAAGAAGCCATGCTTGCAGCCATGCTTCCAAGGGGATGACTGAATACCTGCCTATCCATGGGAAGGGGTGAATGAATTCCTTGTTTTGCTTTGCTTATGTGTGCTGCTTTTGCTTTGCTTATGTGTGCTGCTTTTGCTTTGCCTATTAAACTGTCTTTATCTCAACCTGTGAATTTTATCACTTTTCCAATTCTCACCACCTCACCAGTGAATGAAGAATTGACTGCGTGGGGCTGAGATGATATCTGGCGTTAAACCATGACAAATAGAAATAATATACTTAATTTAATGTAAAACATCCTGATTAAAGGCATCTATAATGAAGCTTGTATCAAAATGGTGGAAAGAAGACTGATTTTGTTTAAAAAAAACTCTGAAAAACTCTCTTTGAAAAATATCAATTTCTTTGCCCTGCAAGCTCTTCAGAGATTTTGATGCACATATTTTGGCTTAGAGGGAAGTAGAGGTTGCCTTTTTGTATATGAGATGTCTACAAGTTCCACTACTTTTAATAATTTTTCTATTTTTACATGACTGTTGCATGTCTACTAGAGATTTTGGCAATATAAACTTCAGAAAAGTGTTATTACCATCTTAATCATAATAGTTTAATAATATTTAATATTTCATAGTGAAACTTTTGGAGAGTGAGAAGGATTCAATTCAGGACCTGTGCATATGGGCTTATTCTGAGTTAAAAATAACTTCCTATTCAAAATGCAGTGTTTTGTTCTTGTAATTACAGGACATAAGATACATTATTAAATGAATTTTGATGCCTCTATTTTCACCATAGTTTTAGTAACCTAGGGTAAGTGGATGTTAATCATGGCTCAGAAGTTTTTTTAATATTTGTGTCTTTTTGCTCAAAAACATTTTTGCATGTACATACACATGGACATGCACAAAATAACATGAAGTATTTACATGCACAATCTTTTGAATAAACAGTCTTCATATTTTACCTTGCTTTTCTATTTTGAAAAGCCAAAGGATGCACTACCAATATTTTTAGTTTTTACATTGTCATTGTACTGGAAAAATGAACAGTGTTTCTTAGGCTTGTGTTTAGGTCTCTTCACAGAGAATCTGAAATTCAGTTAAAATTAGAGATCGTTATTACTTTTCCCTTTAGTATTTATGCTTAAATTATTTTTTATTTATTTATAATATTTAAGAGTCTCTAGGTACATTTTTGTTCACAGTAAAATTCTTCAGTAAAGGCAATATCAACTATCATAAGGTTTATAAAAAAATTTGGTTGCTATATTGTTCCATGTCTTAAGTTAATAGATCTCATCTTTCCATTGCTCTTTAGTATTACTGGAGAAAAAACAACCCCCTAAAATAAAAAAAAAAAACCAGCTTTGCTCTCTCTCCAGTTCTCACAGGATTTCTTGACTTTTATTGTATTAAACATTGACCTAAACTTAATGAACAAATGGAATTAAAAAAAACAACAAACAACAAACGCCCCCACAACTTATGTACCTTACAGGAAGATAGGGAAAAATAAAAACTACTGGCAAAACTGATTTAGCACTGTAGCTCACACCAATATTTATTTCCTTTCTCTAAATTTCTTTGGAACTTCAGTAACATGAATTTTACTGTTAAGTACTTGTTTTCCATTGAACTATTTGAAAAACAATATAGGTGTTTTCTGAAATATGTATGTATATGAAATAAAAATGTGTTTAAACACATTGTTTTTATTTAAATATTCTGTTAATATTGTTAGTGTAGAGTAAAACCATTTACTAGATGGTTGTTAGTTATAAATTCTTGTCTCCTACCAAGACAAATCCTTACAAATAATGAAATTGTTTCCTATATCAATAACTGGAAAGATAAGGAATTCACAATATCTGTGCAAAAGTCTCCCTTCTCCCCATAGTTTATAGTATCAGCATATAACCTCCAGGCACTTGATCCTGTAGTATTAAAAAAAAATAAAAATAAAAAAATCCAAGATCTTAAGTCTGCAGAATCAGAGAACCATCATGGAGCTTAAGATATTTTCCAAAACCAAAACTTACTGAGCATAGATCCCTAGATACAAAGGCCTCAGTGATATGCTTTCCAGAAGATATTTTCAAACTTTTCCTATTCTTTACCCTCTTTTTTTCTCTTTATTACTATCCAGTTTGTAAAAATTGAAGCTTTTGCAATGATGCTTTACACATCTGATCCTACTGTCCTTGTTACTTTTTGAACCTGCTATCTAAGCTCAATCAAACTTAATGGAGGAATTGCTTTCTCAAAAGTTTCACAAAAGGAGGTGAATGTTGCAAAGAGCAACATTACACTTTTTGTCCCCAGAGATGTGTCTTGTTATACAGACCAGTGACTTCACAGGAGGTGGTACCCATGGAAGTGCCCAGGCCACATTAGGCACATAGACTTTGCACCTTGGATGCTGGAGTTAATGGATTTAAAGCTACCAATCTATAAGAAAATGCTGCTAATTATTATGTTCAAATGCTTTTGCTTTCCTGCCATTGTCCTTCTTACGTTATTATGGATGTCCCTGTGTCCCTTAGCAAGTGTCTGTGGTGGGGCTCCAGGTGAGCAATGGATTATTTTGTTTCTCTGCTTAAATTACAAACCCAATGAAGCGTTTAAATTAAATTATATACATTTGATAATGTCATAATTTTAAAAGCTGGGTAAACTATGATCTGTAACATTGAAAGTTTCATATATTGCAGATTCCCAAGTGTTCTATCCTTAGATCTAATTACTGGGGATGATTACATTCAGGACCTTCTGAAATTACCATTTCTGAAAAACAGATACAGTTTTCTCTCTAATGAGAAAAGTTACATGACTCAAAATTCATGATTTAGGCCTCAAGCTGACAGAGTAGAGCAAAAAAAGCCAGAGTAGAAAATCTTTGGGCAAGAACTTGAATTAGGAAACTGGCAAACAGAAGGCTTATTTATTGCTGTGGTTGCACTAAGGACTGAGACACTCTAGGTGCAAACTAGATATCCATATCTAGGCACTGCACAAATGCTTAACAAATTGGTTGGGATCTCTAGAACTGTACATCCTTCAGTGACCAAGAAAGAAGGAAAAGGACAGAAATTAATTGCCTAAAGTCAGTTGTACACTGAGAAGTTTATGTAAAACACCTGCTTCTCTCTCATCTTTTCTTTTGCACTTCACCTTTACCAGTCCATGTTGCCTCTCTTCCCTAGTAGAATATTGTCTGCCCTGCTGCATAGCTAGTGTACTACATTCTTTATATAAGTACAAATATTTATCTCATTTGTGCAAGAATCTTGGTGCTTTGTTTGCTTGTTACCACCATGCCTTGATTTACTGACGTCCTTAGGTCAAGCGTAGTGAGCAGGGAACACTAGCGCCATGATACAAAGTTTAATATGAGATAAATTGAGGTATTCTGTAATTTCAATAATGAATGCAAGCTTATCATGCTGGTTCAGTTTACTATTTGTTGGAAGAAGATAGCAGGGAACAACACAAAGTCCCTTGCTACTAACAGTACTGCTTGAGAGTTATTACAGACAGGACTTGGTAAGTAACCGACTTTTCAGATTAGGTCCTTGCCAAAGCAGTGAAGAAACTGACAGCCTAGATGCTCACAAAAACTCCTCTGTGACACTAGTGACAATGAATGAGCGACCAAAACCAGATAGAACCACAAGTTTCTTCCCTCCCCAACCTGAGGATATTTAACCCCATAGTCTTACTGTCCCTAACCACCAGGCTACTGGCAATTAATTACCCACGTAATACTACTCTGCTTTAAATAGTTTCCTGGAGAAAGACTGACCACAAGTCAGTCATCCTTACTGTCTAGGCAACCATCTTCAGCAGGAAAAGGTAAGCAAATCTCGTTTAATGCCCATCTGCAGCTCTGTTCAGTGTTTAGAGACAGATTGGATTCAATATGTGATTCTAGAGGTCTTTTCCTCTAGTAATTAAACTTAGTAATTCTGTGATTCTATGTGTTTTCTTCTAATAATTCTAACCCTAATCAGAAAATATTGTGTAAGCATGACCCAAATAAATTTTCATGTGAATAGGGTTTGTGCTCTAATTTGTCAGTCCCTATTTTGACCTTGCATGTTCCTCAACTTGTTTTTTAAGTAGAAGCCATAGAACAAGAACAGACAAAAAAATCTTCCTTAAAACAAAACCAAACAAAACAAACAAAGCAACCCCCCCAAAACAACAACAACAACAACAAAAAAAAAACAAATTGACTCTTGCTCTAGGGGTAAAATGGTTGCTGTAGAAATACAAGGATATTAAATTAGCCATGAATATGTTTGCCTGAATCAACCATCCCTAACCTGGTAATCTTCACAGTGTTAAACTCCTGCCTTTAAAGGCTTTCAAAATGCATCCTTCCTTCCCCCATTATTAAAATTAATATGGATTTAACACAATTACTGATTTCTAAAGCAGATTCAAGCTGCTGACCCAATGCAGTAATTCCATACAAACTTACACCTCAGCTTCTGCCTAGGATCAGCAGCAGCAGTTACAGAAGGAGGAAGATCAATGCATCTGGTACCTTCAAGACTCAGGAAGGATTTGGCTAGCTAGGATTTTTGACAGGTCAAGCAAATAGCTATGAAAACAAGGAGTCTGATTGACAAAGATACTCAGCCCACTGGTCAGTGGCTCTGAAGAATCATGGAATCATAGAATGGCCTGGGCTGGAGGGGACCTTAAAGATCATATAGTTCCAGCACTCCTGCTGTAAGCAGGGGCATCTGTACCAGAGAAAAGAAAACAATCAAATATCACAGTTTTCTTTTATTTCACTTTAGGCTGAAAATAATTTCGTCATTCCTGTCTTTGAAAACAGTCTCAAAATTCCATGTAAAAAATATTTCCAAAACATTTTTGCTTAATAGTACCTTAACTGATGTCATATGCTGGTTTTGCAACTAGTCAAGGTGTATAACTTGGCACATGACGGAAAAAGCACTGAAGATCTAAATAGTGGAAAACAATATGTCCATGCTCTCTTGAGAGATCAGAAGTAACATGGCAATTAGTTTTACAGGAGAAATGAATGTCCAGGATGTCTGAAAATCTAGTCCTTAGCATGCCCTAAAAGCACTGCCTTGTTTTATAACTGCTTCTAACCACCGTTAAGCCTCCATAATCATTGTCCCCAAAATAGTCTGCTGACAAAGTAATCTAGGTGTTGACATTGAAATGAGCTTTGTTTTGCTAGCTGTTTGATTTCTAAAACTTAGGTTCCTTTTGCTTCTTGTCATCTCTTGCCTTTCTCTGAAGTTCCTTTTTCCTGATAGATTCAAGAACAGGTGTTTATGTGCATATATACAATTTTACTATTGATATTAATTCTATATATTTCATTCAAAGAAGTAATTTTTGTTTTACATCAGTAACTGCTACACAAAGATCATTCAAGAATGACCTAGGAGCCTAGGTTATTCCTGAGTGCCAAAGCTGTTGTAGTATTCATATTATGCCTGATAGTCCATTGGAGTTTTCATTTTCCTCCTGTATCTTTTGGAATCAATGACTTCCAGTTGTGAGTGTGTTTTGTTTTGGGGTTTATTTGGTGGGTTGTTTGTCTTTTTTATTTTTAATTAAGGAGAGGAACTACTGATATGAGTTGAAACCATGAAAGAAGATACCCTTGTCATTACTCCATCAAACTCTAGCTCAGTCCTTTGGAGAGATCCTTACATAGCAGCTTGCAACCATTCCAAGCAGTCATATTTCTCTCTGTAAATTAAATTCCTTTAAAAAGTCTCATTTTATCCTGAGGCTGAAATTCTGGTCCAGTAAATTCTGATCTGCAGAGACATCTACTTCCCATTGAAGTTGATGAAAGTTCCAGGTGACCGGTGCCTCCACAGCTCAGACCCTTAGGCTGGATTTTTCCCAGAGTAGGACTATGTTATTAATAAGAGTCAGCTATCTTTGGCTGAAAGCCTAGTCAAAAACACTTTTGTGCTTTAAACAGAAGTGAGGTGGTTGATTATGGCACAAACTCAACTCTCCTTGAAAGTTTTTGTCTGAGTTTCTTTTAAAACAATTTCTTTTTCAAGCCAAACCTTAAATAAGAAGTAAACATAAGAGCAAGCTCCCAGAACTTTTCTACTTTTTTGATTAAACATAACAGAATGAGATAAAAGGGAAAAAGCAACCTTCTATCTCCAATGCTTTTTTTTTTCCACTTGGGATTAATTTTTCTTTAGAAAGATAGAGGTTATAACTGATTTTGGAAAAAGAAAATATCAAGCACGCCTGAAGTTTTAAACAAACAGTTCCTGCTGTTAAACAAGTCCATGGTGATTTGTAGATGGAAGAAAATCTCTGTCTCCCTGAAGCAGAGACAAAAAATCCAGTAGTTCACTGGATGTGTATCTAGGCTCTTGCTTTAGTACTTCTGGGATTTCTTTGATATATTGACTCAGGCTTTTGATAGAGGCAAGATTTAGTGTGAAAATGTTCACAGCTTCCTTTGCTGCCTTAGTTCGTATGTTTGGTTTCCTAGTTTGGTGTTTACATTGCTTTTTGCAGTCTGCATTCCGCAGATCACATCTGTAATTTAATTTCTCTGGATTTTTTGTGCTGCAGTGCTCAGATTATTCAAGCGAAAGTTGTTCTGTTTTTATATGTACCTGACAGAGATTAATTAGCCAGGAAGTTGGTTTCAAATTAAAGAATAACTTCTTGTCCTTATTCTTAGCAACTCAAGATCGCTGAAACACCACAAGATAAAAGAAAAGATAGGTGTTACTCTTTTCACTTGCTAGCTGGCATCTGGACAGTCAAGGGCTGTTGAATTGTTAGAAATGTTTTGCTATTTGTTTGTTGATCTATGACTCATTGCTCCCCCAATCCTTCTTCATCTTAAACAAAGGTTTCAGTAGGTGATTTGGGAAGAAACTTGCTTCAGATTACCCATCAAGTTATTTTCCTGCCTGGGGCGGGAAACTGAGTGTTGTGCTGGTGTGGGGAACCCTCAGTCCCTAGGGTTAATTGACAAATTGCTGGAAAGGGCTGTCAAATCCAACAGTCAATTATATCAAGCCTGCAGGAACCTGATGACAAGCCTCGGGTCAAATCTCTTAGCCCAGATACATACTGTATTTTGTCAGTTACATTGGTACTGTGTCAGGGTAGGAAAGAAGCAGTAATACAGGCAAAGCTGGAGCATCACAACTTGGATTTTTTGTACTCAGTATAGAACTACAATAAAGAAATAATTACTTATTTTACATCTAGTCTTCTAAGAGGAACTTGAAAAATAGACCTGAAAATGTTATCCCAGAATTGTATGTTTTAAACATTAAAACTAAACCACATCCCACAAGTCCCACAAAAAAAAAAAACCAAAAAATCATCTGCCTTCCTCTCATCTTTTGCCTCCCTGCACAATAAAGCCTCACTGGACAGAAAAATAAAAGATGTCTCAACTCAGCATGTAGAATTGATCTTGCAAAGCAGCAAGTGGCCTGCCTGAGAGAAAGGCAGGGAAGTGAGAAGACACCAGAGAATCAGAGGGCAGGTTTAACTTGGAGGGCTGGGCTGGAACATCATCACACCGTTTGCAAAATCCTTTGATTTTTGACAGGTATGTAAATTCAGATAAATGTATGGTTAGAAAGTTTTATGAGCTAGCCCAACCTTCTGGTTTTCTGGCTTTAAAGTTTTCTTTGAGACACTCCTACCAGGAAAGGCAGAATATGGAAGGATGTGTTCAGGAGGGAGAATACATCTGAAAAAATTCTGTGGTGTTTCTGAATTGCTGATGTATAAAAAGTAAAGTGACTTTCAATTCTTTTTGAGAAGTAGGAACTTGGATTGTGATCAAGTTAAATAATTCATATTAAATTTTGGTTGATGATGAAGAGCTACATAGCATTCCAGCATAACTGGTTCTCATTCTCAAAAGACACAACACAGTAACACTCTCAGTGCTGCATTTTCATATTGTCCAGACCCACATTTATGATTTATAAATATCAAAATTCTCTCTCCCTAACAAGGATTATTTACTTAAGTGTGGAGAGAGAAATTCATGAATCAAAGTTCACCCAATGAAACTCACTTGCAACTTGTATGGATAGTATAAACATGAAGACTTACCACATTCTGTGCAATTGTCACAACTCCTAAGTGAAAGTTATTTTAGTGCCATCCAAATACCTTCTGATGAAAACCCCAGTGAAGCAACTACAATTCCATGGCTATATTCAGTCTGACTCAATCAATCAGAAATGTTTGACGAAACAGCTCATTAAAAAGTCTTCATCCAGCAGAGTGCAGAACTCTCATTCAAGGCTTTCATTTGTGGCAGAAAAGAATTTCCTCAGTTTCTTGCTCAAGATAGACTTTTTATCCTTCACTGAGTATTCTTCTCTGAGTGTCTGGACTTAGCTGCAATACTGATTTTATTCAACTGCTTCACCAGATTTACTCCTGTGTGTGTATAAAGTAAGAATAGAATGAAACTTCCCACCTTTCCCATTTTACACCATACAGCCTTCTCCTGCACAGTGTCCCAAATGTAGGTACAACCCAAGAGTGCATATATGTTCTTGGTACCAACCATAAGAAGTAACTCCCCAGTATATTCTATTCCTTAATTCCTCTCACTGGAGAATAATATATTTTAGTTTTGCAGTGGAAATAGAATCCTAGGCATTTTTTTGAAACAAACTACATCAGAAGCTCTTGGAGGAAATGAGGCCATAATGGAGAAGCTAATTTAATTTTTTGTGTCTGATGTCTGTTCACTGTGAAAGAATCTTTTTTTACAAGAGCACATAAGAGGTTGTACCTCAAACAAATCTTTATTTCAGAGCAAAGTTGATATAAAGTACAGGAGCAATTTCTCAGGGTTCAGCCAAGAGTTTTAGCCTAATACTGAACTTTACAGCAATGTGCAGTTTCTCACATCAGAAGATTGTAATGCTAACTCTAAGGGTTTCAGAGAGTCCCAGAGATATCACTTACCAGGAAAGCCTGACACGATGTGAAAAGCTGTAGAAAATCTGAATCATGTACTAGCTAAACCAATACTGAAGAATAAAAATTGTAGGCATATAAGAAAAACAATGCACTATGGGAGAGTCAAGCAGAATATGCCCCAAAAATCTGTTGGCATTGTTTGAGGAAACTGAGAAGGGTGTAGGTGAATATGATCTGGCTAATGACACTAATCTGGAGGGGTGAAGGTTTTAAAAGTCTTCCAAAAGACTTTAACTGATGTGTGTGAAAAGGAAGGCATTCTCATAAACTAATAATGGACTAAAGCATAGGGGGAAAAAAAAAAGAAAAAAGTCCCTAATGATGAGCTTTAAAGCAGATACTACCACTCAGGAAAGAGATTTTGGAGTTATAATTGATAGATCCAAGGCAATATTGGGTTGATGGTAATCAAACAGGGACTAGGATATTAGGTATCTTCTTGAAAAGTGTAACTGCCATACATGCAGTTTTGATTCCCATCATCTCCTACTGATTATAGTTGACTGAAGAAAGGAACAGAAAAATGTGACAAGCAGGAACCATGTGCTCAACCAACAAGGAAATGCTGTACATACCAAGAATCCTCAGCTTCTAAAAGACATGACTCTATGAAAATATTATATTCAAGAGAGACATAAAGAAGTTGAATATAGAATGATGATTCAATTTTGTCATAGTGTCAGAACTAGAAGGAAGCAAATGAACACGTATTTTGGCCATACCTTCCATACTGAGCAAAGACATGATTGCCAAAAGGTCTTGCAGATGGAAATGGATTCAGGAAATGAACTTGTTTAGACAGGTGCACAATTATACAGTGTGCTGGCTCTACTTTCCCCTTGTTGCTAACTGCTGTCCCCTTTCAGACGGAAAATACCCAAATTTGGAGTTTTAATCTAGCACATTACAGTTGGTTTTGCAAGTTTTGAACACACTGTCCAGAAGTTATGAATCCTCATCTCCTTCAGAAGATCAGTGAAGTAGTTCAGGAATTATTCCACATGTTCTGAACTTTTTTCCCAAAAAATACATAGTTCCTCTGAGGCTAATCTTTTGTTCAGTGGTAGGAGACTTCTGGTTTCAATGCAATTTCTGTCAAAACATGGTACTCCAATTTTCTTCAATAAACAATCTTGTCATATTTCCCATGGTCAATGATTTTAGGATTGTCTCAGATACGCTTAGTGTTTGGCCATGTAGTAATGTCTATCATTGTGCTGGGAGAAAAGGGTGAAAACTGAAACATTTGTCAAGGAGGAGAGAATAGTTTCATTTGAAGTGACCTTGCAGCTGGGAGTACTAAAAATATCAGTATGGGAAAACTTCATTTATTATGCTTAGTGTTGCCTGCTTTTAGAGGAAGAATTCCCATGGAGAGATAACACACAATACACTCTCAGACATGCCCAAAGCCTTTTGTTCCAGTGAGGCAGGCAGAGAATCACCCACCTCTATAGGATGAACTAAGCCAAACAGAGCCCTTGTCCCTATGTGTCTATGCCACCCAGTGTTGTCAGTGAAGTAACCAGATAAATCTACTCTTTGCATTTTGGCTGAGGTTTGGTGGCTCCCCTTGCTTACCTGGATATGTTGATTCACACGTATTGCAAATTTTCTAACCATTTTTGAAAGCTAGACTAGTGCTTCTGACCAACTTTGGCCTAGCTAAATCTGGAGAGAGATTATGATAGATTTTGAAGAAGAAGAATAATATGCCTTTTAGGACTGGTTTTCCTAAATATAGGAAAGGAAAAAACCCAAAGTGAATGGGACAAAAGAATATGGTTAAAACATTAAATTGTCAGGAGACTTTGATAATACAGAATCATTGCATATTAAAATTCCATACCTAGATGCAATCAAATATATATTAAATGTGTTACATAAGGTATAATGGGCCATTCAACCAGTACAATGATAAAGACTGCACAGTGCTGAAAATGATTACATATACTGTAAGTATGGAATATTCGATAGTAGTAGAACTCACTTATTCTCAGTGGTAATTATTTGGGTATATTTTAAAATAAAAAGTTATAGAGAGACATTTTTGACATTACAATGCCATTATGTTAGACTATTTGTTGGAAAAATAAGAATTTACAAAGGCAAAATTTAATCCCTTGCAACAAAGAATCTGGTAAATGTGTATCTGACAATGATCCACCCTGTTACATACTTAAAAAACCAAAATATCCCCTATATAACATTTAGGTTAAAAAAAAAAGGAATTACATAAAAGAGCTATGAGACAGGAAATGGTAAAATACTTTTTGTTGTCAGGATAACTGTTTAGAGACCCCTTTTTGACAGGCTAGAGTAAGTCAAGATTACCTCTCAAGAAGGAATTACTCCAAGGACAAGAAAAAAATGGCATACTTTTAATAGAAAAGTAAAGGAGGTTAACAGAATTAGATTTTTCATTGTCTGAAAATGTGTTCCAATGGAGGGAATATGAAATTGAAGGTGTAAGTATAGAAGTTCAGTAAAATCTAAAATATATTCGATACAATACAGAATGTTTTATAGGGACATACTAACACAATATATTTATATAATATACATACACAGAGGTGTTACAAAATATGAAAATACAAAACCATCATTTTAAATGTAAACCTAAAACACAACAGCCCAAAAATAGGATTTTTGAGGAACATTCAAGAAAACAAATCTCTAAGGATGTTTTTCAAAACATTAGAAAAAAGTAAACTATTAAAATGCCAAAAAGAAAATGAGCTACAATGACAGTAGTTGAGGGACAAATGACCTTATGTAGATTTCTGTGCCAGAATCCTTCTTTAGAGGATGCTAATTTATGAAACTATGGCCCAGACTGGAGCATCAGCAAAACAGCCTTTGAAACGAATATATAAAATTCTTAATAAGAATTAATTTAGAACAGAGTTCTAAGGTTTGTAATGGCATTCCATGAATTCTAAAAGAATTTAAATGTGAAATTATTAGAAGTAGTCTGCTTAGTATACAACTTATGTTGGTCTTGCTGTCAGAGAAATAGAAGATATTTTAGAATGCCAGTTACATATTTTTAAAAGGCATCCAAAAGTACTTATGGATCAGCAATTTTGATATTTCTGACATTTAAATTATGTGAGGTCTTAATGCATATATGTATGTATAAACAGATATGTTCTAATGAAGAATAAACCATGCCTCACAAATTTCTTAAAATCCTAAAAAAAACCAGTCCATGGAAATATTATAAAGAATAATCTAGCTAGTGAAGTAGACTAAATTGCAGTTTTCCATAAAAGCTCAGACAGAGTTCTTTACTAGAAGGTGCTAAAAAATAAAGTGTGGTACAGGAGAAAGATCTGTGTGTGTACAGGAAATTAGCTAAAAGGCAGGGAACAACATAGGCAGGAGTGGAAGCATTCCCTAGGGCCAACCATTTTCTCTTTCTCACTATTCTAAGAGACACCTGGAGAAGACGTGAAAAAGGAGTGACAAAGTTTCATATAATGTGACAAGCTGCTTTAAAACAAAGGGCAAACAACTGATGGACTCAATTTGGGGTATATTATCACCTAAGAAAGACTCCTGAGGTACTGTTGGTAGGTATTCAAAATCCACTTTACAAAGCTCACTGGAAGTCAAAAAGAAAAGAAGATAAATATTAGAAATTTTTAGGAAGAAAGAGAAAACAGAGACCATCTTTATGACACAGCATAAATTCATACACCAAATGTCATTATGGTACAGAAAGTATCTATAAAGATAAACATAAGAGCAAAATTATTTTTACAGTTATTGAATTATTTCAGATAAAATAAATATCAAAGGCCACAAGAGTTTAACAGAGGAATTACTTTTGGGCACAAGAAGCAAGAGGAAACAGAAATCTGTTGGATAACCTAGACAAATGAGAGGGCTGGGCAATCAGCAACCGTATTTAATATAGGCAAGTGTGGATTCTGCACCTGACATGGGACAACCCTGGATGAATGTACAGACTGGGGAATGAGATGCTGGGAAGTAGTGCCACGGAAAGGGACTGCGGGGTCCTGGTCAATGGCAAGCTGACCATGAATCAGCAGTGCCCTGGCAGCCAGGAGGGCCAAGCATGTTCTGGGGGCCATCAGGCACAGCATCACAGCAGGGCAAGGGAGGGGATTGTCCTGCTCTGCTCTGACCTGGGGCAGCCTCACCATAAGTCCTGTGTGCAATTTTGGGTGTTGCAATATAAAAAAAGGCATTAAACTATTTGAGAGCATCCAGAGGAGAACAGCAAAGATGAATGAGGTGCAGCTGAAGTCACTTGGTCCGTTCAGCCTGGAGGAGACTGAGGGGAGACATTTCAGTGTGCAACTTCCTCGTGACAGGAAGAGGAAGGGCAGGTGACCAGTGACAGGACCTAACGGAAGGCCCTGATGTTGCATCACGGAAGGTTTAGATTGGATATTAGATAAAGATTCTTCTACCAGAGGTACTGGAACAGATTTCCCAGGGATGTGGCCACAGCACCAAGCCTGAAAGAGTTCAAGAAATGTTTGGACAACACACTTAGGCACATGATGTGATTATTAGGGCATCCTGTGCAGGGCCAGGAGTTGAACTTCAACGATCTTTTTAGGTCCTTTCAGCTCAGCTTATTCTATGATACTGTGAACTGCAAAACTAAATGAGGAAGGACTTAGGGAAACAAATTTTCAGCATTTGTTGTGCTATAGAAAGTAGGGGTACCCGATGAAAAGTTAACATATTTAAAACAAATCAAAGCCAGTATTTTTTAATATTACACATACTTGAATGGTGATTTCCTTGGGATTTTTCTTGTGGGTTTTTTGGTTGGTTGGTTTTTTTTAAATCAGAGTACTGTCTTTAAAGAACAGTTAAAAATTATGAAAGTAATGTCAGAGACTATTAAACAGATGGTCCTGATATAACCTGTGGTTCAGAGTGTCTCTAAACTTCAGACTGCCAAGAGCAAGAGTCAACACCATGAAAACTTTATTCCATTTTTTGGCCTGTTTTTACATTTTTCCCCTAGCAATCCTTTATATGCTACTGTAAGAGAAAGAAAAACAAAACTAGAAATTGACCTCTGGCAGTTCTCTTAGGTAAACCTGTCTTGTAGATTTTGGGATTACATGTAGCCTCTCATTTGCTGCACATGTTTGTTTTAAAATTTTATTTATTAAGACATTTTCTTCAGTTTTCATAGATTTAATAAAGCTGGCTGCCAGTTTAATTTAAATTAAAAAAAAACCCCAGAAGTCTCTTATTGATATTAATTCCTTTTCCTAACTCTGAACTTCTGGATTTTACTGATGTTTTTATTACAAAATGATAGCTTTAGACCATCATTCTCCAAAGGGACACTGGCAACTTGTATTAAATAGCTTTAATTCCCTCTTACTATTCACCATGGCCCAACACATTTTCTGAGATCCTAGGAAACACTACTTCTTTCCTCATTGATTTTTTCTTTACTATAAAACAAAGCATTGATTTTCTTCCTTCTTGTCTTGTGTTTTTAATGGTACATAAATTAACAGGGTTCATTTCTATGCCACCTTCCCAGGATGCCGTGTCAGACCAGCATCACCAATAATAGAAAGTAGGACCCTCCACTTCATCAGCAACCTGGTAAATGCTGCACCAGTTGACAAGAGCAATGGTCAGATTTGGTCTTCCTCTATGCCCTTGAGCAAGATACTTAAGATAAAAGGTAATTACCTTTTAATTCTATGTGTACAGCATAGGGGAACTATTTATGCCATAGACATTTGAAGATGATTCAGACCTATTGGTGAATGTTACATGGACTCAAATACCTCTCAGAGAGGCATAACACACAACCTCATTATTTGGATTCAGAAGAATGAACATATCACTGTTTCACCAGCACAACCTCTCTCGTTGCTGCAGCAATCAATACATTCTTGAAGCTGTACTATTCATCCTCTCTGCTGAAAAGTCTTCTACTTCAGAGGTGCTATTCAGCATCACTAAATAAAATTTGATTTTACAGAATAAGCAGGATTCTTAAACTCAGAAAGAATTTGTTACCACTTATTTTGATTCTTATAAATTTCTTGTAGCTTCCTTGCTGTGTAACAGCTGCTAAACAGACCAACATTGCCATTACGCCTTATTAGATATACTCATGTTTTATTATATACTCATGGCCTCTTTGCTTAACATTTCTGTGACTCCCCAGTACAAATTAATGTTTAACTAGCATTTATTCATTTGCTCCATTATCTTTACCTGGAGCATGCTGGGGTTTTTTGAAGAGCTTTTTGTTTGTTTTGGTTTGGCTTTCCCCCCCACCTCTTCCTTAATTTACAGTGATGCTGATGTATCCAGAGGCAGAGCAAGCCAAAATAACACAAATGTGAGGGGTTTTGAAACAATTGTAAAGACTACGCATGGCTCAGGCATTTGGCAATAAAATAAGGATGTTTTATATCTCATAACAGTGTTCTTCAAACAAACAAGTCAGAACTGAGAGGTGGAAGAAATGTTTCTAATAAACAAAGTTCTGTTCCTGCCAATACACACCCTGCCAAAAGAAAACATCTGCAGAGCTGTATTTGGCCCCAGCCAGCACTTAGAATGTGAATGAAGACCTAGTGTTACAGTATTCATTCATTCAGTGCAACTCAAAGCCACATGGGAAGTGCGTGAAGAAATAAAATCTGTTGACCGTGGCATTGGAGATCTCCCCTTTAAAAAGACTAGTTTCTTTGCTGAGGCAAGACAGAACTACTTCTATCAAGCACCACTGGCCTGAAAAATGTTCCTAAGGATAATCCCAGGACCAGATTTTATAGACAAGTCTTCAGTAAATAACTTATTTTAAATTATCTGTTCTTAATTTTAAATGTTTCTAGAGCTGCATTTTCTTTATGCTTATGTTGGGCAATACTACTATGACTGATATTCCTAAGTGTAGATGTGAGAAGAGAATCCTATCCCTATGGAGGAGATATGAAGATAATTAAATGCTCTATGTAATAGAAGCAAGCTTGTTACGATTTTTCTGTCATTTAATTATGTATCAATTAAAAAAGTAAAATATTTAAGTGAATAAAAAAAGTTAACTCCATAGAAGAAATCAATGTTAGAAGTAAACTGATCCATTCTGGCAAATTTCCAGCACAATGAATTTTGTACATCCAGGTAGTAGCTTGTTTCAAAGACAACTTTGCCAGTAAAATTGAGCATCAGGAGAAATGAATACCACACACTAGAAAAATGCAGTGTAAGTGAGTCATTCATACTTGTCAGAATTTACTGATTCTTGGAATGCCTTCTGAGCCTGAAATGTGTTCTTAAAGAAATGAAATTTCAAATCTGCACTCTGATTGACAGACATTATCTTTTTTTTCCCAAGCAAAAAACAAAATGCTTAGAGCTCACTAGCCACAAGTACTCATTAAACAACTAATGAAAAAGGGCAGGCCTAAAAGTGAAAGAATCTCACTTATATGCAAGTGTTCCAGAGAGATGTGGGATCTTCAGCAGTATCTGCCAAGGGAGGTGGGCAGCACGGAGTAAAATGCCTCTCAGGATGAGAGCCATTCCATTGGAAAACTGTTTATTAATTTAGTTGCTTATGCTTGATACTGAACAGGGAAACTTTTACAGATCTCTTAATTTTTCAAAAGTTGATTCAAACAGATGAAAAAACCCTATTGATAAACTGTTGTGAAAGAGGTTGGAGCTCTCCCTTATAGGAATTAATATTAAATAAACCACCATTCACATAAACCATCACTGGCATCCCTAATTATATTGCTAGTAAAGCCAGTAGGAACCCAAATGACATTAAAAGCTGAACAATGTTCACATTTTGCGTACGTCAGTTTCATCCAGCAAGTAGAACAGAGGAAGAGTCATGGGCATGTTGATCTGTTAGGCAGTTTAAAATATTTTTTCCATATTAGTCTGAAATATTGTACCAAGCCTAAATTCCTAGCAATATTTAATTAAAGGGAAGCCATATATGATGGCTTTTTTTAATGGACCATGAAGCACCTCTTACAAGTGATTCTGACTGCTGTGTATAAGCCTTAGTTTTCCAAATGTTTGTAGCTGCATAGAAAACAGCTGTTTTGATGAAAAGCTCTAAGCTATGAATAGTGAAACTGTTTGAAAACATATCACCTTGTGCCTGCAATGAACAGATCTTTACCTGTTCACAGCAGCAAATTTAATACATCCCAGGACAGCAGTGTACAACTTAGATAGATAGTTGTGTGTGTAATGTTAAAATGACAGAGGAAAAAAAGCAGATGAGTAAAGAAAGGCATATTCCACAGGTCAGCAAGATTACCTAAGGAAGTCTCAGTTCTGGGAGTGGAGACAGTTCAGGCTAAATAATCTCTTCTGATCTCTCCCCAGCTAGAAAGGTTTACCCCATTGATGCTACAGATAAACAACACACAGTCACAGCATCAGTCTGGTTAAAATTGAAAGCAGTCAATTCATTTGAAATTAATGAAGTCCACTTGCAACAAACTTCCTGGGCTAAAGTGAGAGAATGATGTAACAGAGAAAGGATCAGATATTAACATGGTAGAACTTTGTAATAAAATCAAGGAAGCCAGCAGCTGGGGAGCCAGGCTGTGAAAAAGGGAAGGATCAACACTTTCTCACTGGAAGGGGAAACAAAAATACAAAACAAAACAAACAAACAAACAAAACAAAAACCACAACATAAAAGTTATATAACAAAGTGCAGCAGCTTTAATTTTTTACTCTTCCTGGCCAGAAAATATCCTTCCTGGGAGGAAAATATATCATAGTGAGCTTCACTGTGCTGTCCACAGGTAGGTAGAACAACAGGGCTCTGAAACTGAGATCAGGTCATTAAAATGGGGCATTTCTCTCTGCCTTGGAGACTGCACAACTCAGAGAGCACTGGGAATGCTTAAACTCCCTGGAGTTGTCCCATGGAAAACAGATTCACTCTAAAAGTCTGTAATATTTGATACCCATCTCTCAGGTCCTACTATTATCATTTCCAAATTTAAGTTTGCATGGAATACTCAAAGAACAACTCCACGACTGCTGTTTCCTGGGCATGGTCAGAATTTTTCCCCTGTTACTATTGGCAGGGACATTTGAAAATCTTCATACCCTTTTTTCACTTTGATTATGTGTAAAAGGGTCAAAGCAAAGCTGAGGATTAGCATGGGAGCTCTAACAGAATGGTGTCTCCTTGAATTAGGTAAAGTATACATGTATTTGCATTAATGTTCAGCATAAAAGGCATGTCTTGCTCTGTGAATGTTTGCAAAATCAAATAACTTCCATCTGACTGACAAACTCTATTCCAAAGAAAGTGCTCTGAACAATCCATTACATAAAAGGAAACAAAAGTGTAGCATATAAAAAGTGATGTATTTAAAGCTTGTTCAATTAAGATACATTGGAACAAGAGCAGACATCTAATACTTAAGCTTTATACCCAGTCAAAACTATTTGCGCTTTACTGGCAGTAAACAATTTCAGGATACTTTTGAAATGTCATTGATCTTGGTTTGTACTCCTCAGAACTGCAACTGTCTTTTACTGCCTATCTGGTGCTGGTTGCTGGACTTCATTCACTTATATTTCATTTAAGGTGAACACCCCATGAGTTCACTAGGTAGAAATTGTGAAGACATCATGTATGGAACAGCAAGTTACAGCCATTCACCAGGAAATCTTGAAGCAAATACTATTTTCCTCCAATACTCAGACTAAAAATTTGCATAATAGTGGGATGTATCCTTCACTGAGCTTTAGTTTAATGACAATGGATTTTACAATACAGTGCTTCCTGCTTCTGACAGCCTTAGAAGTCTCTGGGGAAATGCTTGTTTCCCTGTTGTTTGTGATGCATCCTCAGTCAGGAAGTTCAGAAGAAAAGAAATTAAATAATTACCAAAGTTAACCCAACTAGACAATAATTTTATTCTTTCTTATTATTTGCAGCCTTCTGGTCTCTAAATAAAGTATACAACAGCAAGGCTAGGGATTTTTTATTGATGGCCTGATCTGTACCTATCACAGCAAACAACAACTGCTGCCCTTCATTCACTTTTTCAGTGCATAAAGACACTAAATAATACCTTTTTCTTTACTTGCTAAAATTTCCAGTTATTAAGTGGAAATTTCCTAGAGTTTCAATAATTTATCTTTATTTCCTCTTGGTAAAAAAACAAAAACAAAACCAAAAAAGGCCTTTTTGAGCAGCCTCACAGACAAATCGTGGCTTGAAGCCCAACACTCATAAAGGTGAACATTTATATTTCTGTAGAAGACCAATTTTTGACTTGAGAATTAGGTTTTTGTGAGAACTGCTTGCTAATGGTGCACAACAGATCAATACAGCCTCTTCTGCAGAATGTTTTGAAAGAATATGGCTTCCAAAAAGATGATGATAGTGTTTAGTACCCAAATCCAAATGGTGTCTTCCTCCATGAAATATCCAATTCCCTCATCTTTCTTTGAAGGCACCCTTCCTATGCTAGACACATATATGTGACTTGCCGGTGTTTTGTGCTGCTCCTCTCCTCATTACAGCTGACACAGCCCAAGACTCAGAGGTGAATTTTCCAAAGCCATGCTGATTTCCTGAAAACTCAGTGAAATGCAAGGACTCAGGGATTGTGTGTGTGTGAACCAAAATATTACTCTTCTCTCCATGCCCCCAAAAACCCCAAACAGCCCAACACTTGAGGCCGTATGCAGCATATGGTTTGGCACCAAAGTCATATTTGGCAAGACTTCTATGGATGCTACTTAAAATAAAACTGGAAAAAAAGCACAACCTCAGCAGACAAAGTTTTACACACAGCCTGGGTGCACAATCTGCCATAGAGGAACATATACCCTGAAGAAATTTTTATATATTTATTCACTTTCAAATAATCTTCCTTTCTGAAATAGGTATTAATCCTACATAGTCTTGTTCTCTATGGAGCAGTGAATCTTCTTTTACAGCAAAATCCCTCCGATTTGCCACACAAATCCTGCAAAAAGAGGGCAAATCAGGCCTTGCTTTGTGGAAAAAAATTGCTCTCCTGATGTCTAGCCAAAGGTATGTTAAATGGAACCACTGACAAATTATTTTCCTCTTCACCAGGGCTCTGAAGTCACTAAGGGAGATGCAGTTTTTACCTTTACTTTCTCTGCTGGGCAGAGGACAGACAGGAAGATATGCTTCCTTTATCAGCACTGCTCCGTGGTGTAGTTCATACAGCTTTTGGTACAGACTGCATATGCCTCTCCCTGCACTTGCAGGACAGCCTAGCTGCAGTGTGTGGCAATGGCATAAATCTCTCCTTTACTACCATCACAGCAAGGTTATCAGATTTGCTCTTACAGCAATCTTTCAGTTTGTCTTTATATTTTTAGTCTATTTATGGTAGGCTACAAAACCAAGCAGACTGACTAGCATCTTCTTGATGTGGGAGTGGGAGAGTGCCAAGGATATCCTTGTATGGCTTAGGGACTTGGACTAGAGGAGCAGAAAAATGACTGCTTAGCTCCTAGCTCCCAGCACAGCAAAGAGGAAAGCAGACGACATCCATTTCTGTACATGCAAAAATCCCTGTGATCAGTAAACAAAACTCACTGTGTAAAGCAGAGCCTTGACTTTTTAATATAAGGAAAGGAAAAATAGTAATCTCTAAAATTGCTTATATATATGTATGTCTCTAATGCATGTATTCATAATATTTATGTATGTAGAAATCTCTATTATATGTGCAGATTTTAATATGGAAATCTGCATATATAATAGAGATTTCTACATACATAAATATTATGAATACATGCATTAGAGATACACATAAGCAATTTTAAAGATTAATTATTAAGATGTTTAATTTCTTTAGACATACTAAACATTCTTTCTCTAATGAGTACTTTTGTGAAGCAGAAAGTTTTAAATAATACAAGTTATTAAATATGTCCCAATTCCAAACAAACACAGGACTTGGAAATTATTCTATTCAAAACCAGGCATGTTGTAGCTGCATTTATGTATGTAGATTGGCATCTGTGTAATCTGTTTTAGAAAAAATTGACTGTGATTGTAACTATATTCCACCATCTATTATAAGAACAGTGAGATAGATGACATTTTAGGCGGTGAAAGAAAGCACAGTACAGTTACATTTATCCCCTGATAAAATGTATGTTAGCAAATGTCTTTCAGGACTTCCCAGTCATGATTTGACTAAAAACTAGAAGTTTGTTTAAATTTCCTAGAGACAACTGAGATTCTCTGGCTCTTCAGCATGTCCTCTCAGATTTTGCAAGGAATTAGAATAAAGGATTTCTGTCTTGGCAGCTTCAAGCTCAGAGCACATATGTATATTTCCTGACTCTGTTCAGCAGTGTTCAATGCATGAATCATAGAATCACAGAACCATTAAGGTTGGAAAAGACCTTTAAGATCATTGAGTCCAGCTATTAACCCAGCGTCACTGTGTTCACCAGTAAACGTGTCCCGAGTGTCACATCCACAAGCGTTTTGAACACTATTCCAGTACATGACCACCCTTTCAGGGGAAAAATTTTTCCTACTATCTTATCTAAACCTCCCTGGTGTAACTTGAGGCCATCTCCTATACCTTGAGCAGAGTGTTCCTTTAGCTATCCCTGCTTTACCTCTCCCCTTCCACAGATTCTCAGAGTCACTTTAGTGATCCCCAGGCAATAAAGAATCTTAGCTCTGCATCCAAGGTAGAAAGTTTCCCCTCATGGGGCTTTCCACCTAGGAAACAGCTACCTGGTATTTCTAGTAATGGCTTCTCATCAGATATCCCACAGTGTAGAATGTCTTGCTGCAAAGTTGTGTACTATGGGACTCAGGGAGGTTTAAGTTGAGACTTTAAAATGCTGATTGTTTAGCTGGTCCTGCCTGGTGACATCAGGGCAGCAATTTTGCAAGTGTTCAAAAAGTTAAGAGGAAAAGGACATTTATGGATGTTTGGTCCATAACTGTCTCTAGGGTGGTCTGGCAAGGAACACAGAGCTATCAGTTATATTTATCTCGTTTCTTCATTTTGTGATTGAAATTTTATGCACAAATGGTGGATTCTGAGTAGCAATTGTGTGTAATAAAAAAAGATACCAGTGTTAATTGAGCCCAGTGATCTGCTAGATCACCTGGAAGACCCTGCTTAAAACTCATCATACTGCCATACCCAGGGTAGTAATCAGTAGTCAGTGGATAGTTTCTAATGACTATTGACAGAAAGAGTACAATGAGGAGATAAATTCAAACATAATAAGCTATTTCAAGGCCTATTTAAGCTACTTTTCCAGGCCTATGGCATTATCAAGACCCTTAAGTGAATGACAAAAAATAGGTGTAACTGGTAATTCCAAATACATCACACTTTATTGATTTAGAGGCTGAGGTGCTCCATATAAATACACTCAAAGGGAAACTCAACAGCACAGAGCAAAACCAAGGTGATGGGTTGCTGCAGGATGCAGTGCCTAAGGCTAGCAAGGCTAGGTAATTCTGATCTTTGTGCATAAGCCTCTGCTCTTGGGCTGTGCAGTTTGGATGCTCTAACCTGCACGAGCTCTTGCTCTGCCACCCCAGGGCTGCACGTCCTTCAAATAACCCCACCTTGTCCCCTCTCTTTTCACTCTTCCTGAACTGGAAGTGAGCTGCACAACACTGCACCATTACCATAGCAGAGAACAACCCCTTCACTTGGGCCTAGCCTGCAAGGAATGAGGGAAGGAAGGAGATTTTATCCTGATGATTCTGTGAACTAGGGAAGCAAGCCAAGGTTTAAAGGAACAGCTGTCATGCCTGACCTGCCAGCCCAGAGTATCCATCTGTGACTGACCAGCTGCCACGTACCCTGAGAACATGAACACAAAATTATGCTTCCCTACTTTTGCTATACTGTATCTTTCTCTATTGTGTCTGTTTTGTCAAATGTGAGAAAATCATCTCTATTCTCACAGCACTCAATTTGAAAAGTCAATAACACACACCCTTCTTTCCAGCTTTATTTTACTGCCTAGGAGGCTGTCTGGCAGCCTCTTTGGGCCAAAGGGGCCTACGTAAGATTCAGTAGCTGTTCTTGCAGCTCCAGCTTCAGAATTAATTGTGATTTTATTTTGGTTTTATCTTTCTTGTGTGTCGTACTTTAAATAGTTGCAAAAGGGAATGTGTGTTTTATAGCCTCTTCTGGTAGAAAAGTAAATTGAAAAATTTATACTCAAAGGCTGAACCTTGTTTGTTTGGTTTTTTTTTAGGAAAAAACAGGACTTCACAATTTTAGCCCTCTACATCTTGTTTTTTCTCTGAAATTAATTCCTGATTAGTTTCTACAGCATCAAAAGACTGAATTTTATGGAAGATGAACTTGCAGAAACACAGGAACTAGTTACATGAAAAATAAACAACACCACTTACCAGAAAAACTTTAGCAGCCATTAACTCCTTCTTCCCCCTTTGCAGTTTGGGTTTCAGTACGTAAACATCTATTTGCCATATCATTTTCCTTTTGCCTTGCCTGATGATGTCTGCTATCATGTCTCCTCCAATAGGTAATTCCCACACAGCTACTCAGGAAAGGAGACTTGCTCTACAAAGCTCATTGGATTAGAATAAAGCAGATGCAAAACCATGGTATGTCCTGTGTGTGGATAGGAAAGGTATGAAATCAAGCACATAAAGAGAGGTCCACAGAGAGTTACTAATGAAAAGCAGAGGAGAGAGCTCTGCTTTCTTACCTTTAAGCAAGTAATTAGTGCATACAGCTGGCCTCTATGTGTTTTCCAGGACCACAACAGTCTGCCCTCTAGATTTCAGGTGCCTTCAGGCCAAACTGTTTCCAGTCACTAGGCTAGTCCAGAACTCATCGTTTCTTCATTCTTTAGTAGCCAGTTAGGGAAGACTGTCCTTGAATATTGGGACAAAAATACAATGGTGTTGCATGGTACTGCATGTTATCACATAGAGGCATTGGCTTCATGTTATTTCTCATATAGGGATAGAAGAATGAGGCTGGAGTGCAGGAGGTACTACTAGGAGTGTATTCCCTGCCAAAAATGGGATCCTTGCTTTGCACATCTTGTATATACCCAACTGTCATGGGAGGAATTGTGGGTAGAAACCTCAGACAAATGAAAGTTTCAATTTTTTTAAGGTAAGCATTTCTCTTTTCAGTATCAGAGAATGCCATGATTGCCTTCTCTTTGGAGAGTCAGATTTTCTAGAGTTTTAGGTGAGTACTTTGAGTACTTAAAGCAGCTCTGCTGTTGCTCTTTCCTTGTTAGCTAACATCACAGAGCAACTAGCTTCACACAGAGGGATTTGCTGAAGCTTAATAGCACATCACTTTATTTCATGGATTTTCTTTCCTCCCCTCCCCCTTCCTTTTTTTTTTTTTAAAAAAAAAAACAAAGGTAGCTTATAAAATGTGTGAAGGACTGATATTAATTTAAGCTATGGGGATTAATGCAACTACAGTCCATGAAAATGCCTTCAAATCGTTTTTGTTAATGGATGCACAGTTAGTGCTTGTGTGCTCCTAGGGAGAAAACATACTAAACAATCAAAAGAAGGGATTTGCCTTCTTTTGCCCTGCTCCTCTCCAAATGGTGCCAGCCCCTCTCCTGCTGCAGTCTGAGGGGGCCATGCTCACAAGGTAGTGCCATGGCACACAGAAAGGTTGACAGCTGGCATCATTCCCCACCCTCAGAGGAGCTGCCCTGTACATTCTCACCCTCATTTGTCATCCACTGAGCTCCTTTACCATCAAACAATGCTAGATGTTTAAGATATTAAAGACCTGAAAGACTAATTATATGGAAAAACCTATGGCACTTTCAAAAGAGTTCCTCTTGCCTGGCTAAATGTTTTATGGCTAGCAGAGAAGCAGAGACTGGATTTCCTAAAAATGTAGCCTTGTAGTAAAGCTGCTGCAGCCTTTGTGCTTTACAATCATGGGTAAATGGAAATAGATGTCCAGACACTCAGGATCCATATCTGAAACTTTTATTTTGTTCTAATACAATTACAGCCTTTTTTTTTTTTCCCAATATTTTCATACTGCCTGTAACAAACCAATAAAATAGCTAAAAAATAACATTTAACTATATGCTATAGTATGTTTGTCAGATAGGAGACCAAACTCATCCTAATCTGCTTTTAAGATCTGTTTTTTAGAACTTTTGAACTAGAGTTGCCCAAGAAGAGCATTTCCTGTGGGAACTGATTTAGCTGGGATAGATAAAACCTTGGACCAGGTTCCTAAAACAGAGGGAATAAACCTGAAGCCTTGGGAGGCAGGGTGCTGGGGAGATGCTGATGGATTCATTCCATAATAGGTCATGTACCTGCTCTGTGTTCACAATTGGACCCCTGCCCTCAGATACCTCTTTAGATTGTGAAGTTTATCACACCCCTGGGTCTTTGGAAGCAGCCCCTGGGACCGTGCGGTCTCTGTGAACATTAAAATCTATCTTTGGGGACTATCTTTGGGCATTTCATCATACCCATCCCAATTTATTCTGCCACGCTTGACCCAGGTGAACCAGGAAAGAGAGGTCTCAGAACCTGACTGTGACAGTTTCCCATACTGACATCTACAACAACTCTGCTAACAGGAATTAACCTGTCACCTACATCACACAATTTTTGTCCAAGCAGATTTGATTAATCCTGACTATTTTTTATTATAGAGGGATTCATTAGTTATTTGGTAATAATTTGTACAACTAGGAAAAATGTACAGTGTATGAATTCCATTATTAATGTAGTCATTGACAAAAGCTTTAGGTGAATTCGTCATTACTTACATTGCATATCTTTTCTGTTCATTGCAAAAAAGGTATTTCTAGAGGAGCATGGTGACTCAGAAAGATCCTGCTTCTGGTTTATCTTAATTTTCATTCTTTCATAATACTATGTGTTCTCTCTGATAAACCTTAAACAAAACAGTTGGCACTTTGTACCACAGAGTCACCAGAGTCTACTCAGGCTATTTTCCAAAGTCCAATGTTTATGCATTTGAAAAGAGGGTGAATTAAAGTAAGAAATAAAAATAAAAATAATTATTTTGATAAAGCCTTAATAGAAAGCTAAGAAAATGTAAAAAAAGGGAGAGCTGTTAGAAATTAATTATTAAAACTCTCAAAGCTGATAAGTTAGGCAGCTAGGATGTGGGGGACATGGTTTCAAATTGCTGCTTATTTCATTTTTCCAGTGACTGTTCATATTAAAGCAGTAATAGAAAAGGCACTAGAGATTGATTAATAAGACATCTGAGAGGGTGAAAGCTCACATTCAAGTCCCTGTTTTTAAAGAATAAATTGCTTTTTCTTTCGCCACATTTTTCCACACCTCAAATTAAAAAAACCCCAAACATTTCCTATAAGTTGGAATTGTTATTCAAAATTAACTGAAAGTATTAAAATAAGTAGCCTATATCTCTATCATTCTTAAAATATGTGTATGAGCATTTGCATAGTTTATTGTACATGTTTTTAATATTTATAACAATATTTAGGCCCAATATTAGTGCTGGCTCCACCAATGTAGGATGGCCATAATTAATTTGTTTTCTCTCGTAGTTTTGATACAAATGTAATAATTTTAAAGTTTTGGGAAAACTGAAGATAAGAGACACTGTATTATATTTACAGTAATTGCATTCCAAGTGTTCGCTGAAAATCTGAGAATTTGGCATATCATCGAGGTAGAATACAGAAGGAAAAAATATGACCATAATCATCTAGATAATAAAATAAATGTGTTCTGAACGAGAGGAATGGCCCATGGCACTACATTTGTTAGAAATACCAGCTAAAGGATGACCCAGCTAAAGCCATTCGCATACCCTCTAAATACAAGCAATCCAATTGTTGCAAAGTGGTAACAGAAACATGCCTGCAATTGTGCTTAGCATTTTTATAGGATTTAATCAAGGTATGAACATTTAACAGAGAATATTTCTTCATAAATACTGCATAATACTCTCGTATAAATACTATGATATTTTCTCAGATATCACATTCTACATATATTTTCTTCATGGACTTCACTATCTACTGTTATGCCAAAACATAGTTTTCCTCTGTGGGAACACACTAATAGGATTTTCTTCTTCCTGCCTGAGAGTTATGATTGTAGCATCGGTAATTTCAGAAAATTGTGAATACGCTTTATGCACTAAAATTAGATGTGTGTCTATGTAAGTGCTTGGCATGTACAAATAACCAAGACATACTATTTTTTCACTGGATAAAATCTCAGTCTTCACTCAATATTACTGTCTGAGTACTCTGTCAAACTGAATGTATATGCATTTCTATAATTTTCTTTTGATAGAAATTTAGGCCTGTACTCTTCTGACAATAATTTCTAAAAGCATATAACTTTTAGAAGTAGTTCATATCTGTAGAAGACTATTAGAACCTTAAGGAGGACCTGGATATGTATTAAAATAGGATTAACATGATCCAGGGATTAATATGTTCCAGAACATATGCTATTTATTTCACAGATGTATAGTGAAGGCTTTAATTGATCTGTTCAGAAAAACTTTTATAGAATGTGAGTGAGCTGGGACACTTGTCTCTCTGTAAGGTGTAAGGCTTCATTTAAATTTTATTTAATCCAGAGGCATTCTCTTGTAGCTTCATAAATTACCTGTATTAAACATATTCTGTCCCTCCTTTGATAATTATTACAGTTTTGAGGCTGTCTTCTGTGCCTGAAGATTTTTGCTTTTGAGTTCATGGCTCCCATATTCCCTTGTGCTGGGATTATGCTGTTTCACTGTGCAGCTGTGATGAGCAGAACTATTAATAGCTCGCTCCCTCATGCTGCACTTACTGGGAACTTATGAACAGCCAGAAGAAATGCAGCAGCGCAGTGCTACGTGTCCTTCTCCTTTGGCTTTTTATCTTTCCTCTGTACTCAACACACTTGATTACACAGTACAAAGCACATCTATTCTGCTCTTCCACATATCTGGTGGGCCCTCACAAGAAGAGGCATGCCACTCAGAAGAGCACTGGAAATTAAAAGTTCTGGTCCCATGTTTAGTTGCCATGCCTTAGTGGTATCGAACAGTTTCATTTACAAAAGAATTATTTACTTTTTCTTGCCTGCAACCAGGGCTGCTTCCAAGCACATTCAGAACTGGCAGCAAGCTCTCAGGAGGAGGTAAATGTGCAGGATCTTCTTCGTGATGCTCATGCACCCTTAAAAAGCCAGAGCCACTGCTTTGCTCTGGTAAGGGATAGAAGCAATACGGAAGATAAGATGACAGCCTCACTCCAGTGCTTCCCAGCAGCAATCACAACCTTTCTCCTACCCTCATGCTGCCAGGTGATATAGAAGGCTCATCTGCTCTGGAGTTACCCTGAACTTGATCATCCCAAGCAGTCTTGGCCTGCTGCCATAGGAACCACCCAACCTTAGACATCCCAGCCAGCCAACCCTCTTCCCACTCAGGTGATGGTTGAATCTGTTCTGCAGCTAGAACCCCATGTTGCCTACCCACCTAAAAACACCTGAGCCATATATTCTGCTGACCCAAGACCCTCTGTGTCTTCCCTCTTTGTTGTGCCAGCTCTGACTTTGAAGGCCAGTGTACACACACAGAGAAACTTTCTGAAATCCACCTTTTTTCAGCCATCTTGTTCAAGGGCTTAGAATGTAGTTAAGCTCTTGCTAATTAACCTACTGGGAGTATTAGACTTCAGTTAACTATCCATTCCTCTCAATATCATTTTGCTGCAAAGCTGAAATTCAACTATATGTCACCTGATAGGAGAACAGGTGATTTTTGAAGATGGGTACTGAGGGGTAGGTGCCCTTTAGCTTGCTCTCAGTAGGAGAGATGCCTCCCTTCTGCAGTCTTATTGCCTCCCTGGCAAGATATAGCTGGATAACAGGGAAATAGATTCACCAATTTGCTTCTTGAAGTGGGGCAATTACATGGAAAAAGGTGTTAAAACTGTATAATCCTGGAGGAGGGACAGCAGGAGCAGAATGTAGAGACTGCCCTCCCTTAACGCAGTATAACAGGCCTAAATTGGAAAGTGGGAAAACCTCAGGTTTTCTCAATATGGTGAGCTGATGCATTGAAAGATTACAAGGAATAACTTTGCAAGACTGTTTTCATAAGCATCTAAAGAACAAAGTCCCCTTTAAAATAGAAGAGAACATAAATCCATGATGACATAGAGACTGAAGAACAGGGATGTAGAAGCATTCTGAAACTCAGGAAACATTTATCTGAGGAATCCCAGGGAACAACACACCAGACCCTCCGTTTTCTAGGAAAGTCTCCCATGATTTGAAGAAGCCAGGTGTGCATAGCGTCCCTTTCAGCAGCTTCATTGACATGCTTATCTTTTTTTTTTTTTTTTTTCCCCCGCAGACAAGACAGGCTGGCTCCACTTTCAATAGCAGATTTTGAAGCTGTGGCTTTTTGTGCTTCATTCTCTAGGGGATGCAGCAAGAACACCTGAGCAATGACTTCTGATGAGAAAGTAGGAAATGTGAGCTTTCACAGTAGCCATCACGGTCAAGGTAAGAACTTGGCAGAGAAGCTTTTTCATCCATCTCAAGCCAAAGCATCGTTTCCCATGTGCATTGAGGGAATACAGGTTTTTGGTCCTTTCTCAAGTGAACATTAGGATGCAGCCTGCTGCTGCTTTTGCAGGAATAATAGCCAGAAAAGAGAGTTTACCAACCATCTTCTGATGAATCCAAAGTCCTTCACCATCCACCAAGATACGGGAAGAAATTGTTAATGCCAGGTATCAATGCAGGCAGTAAATGATTCCTTGTTTTTGACTCACAAATGTGAGAAGTGAAGCTCCAGTGAATCTAACCAAACCAGACACTTTTTATAACTTATTTTGAATTAATACCCTTCTATCCTTCCTCTCTTCCTAAAGTTAGGTTCTTACTGCAGTTCATTTACAATTTTCAGTGTATGATAAATGTGATTAGTTTCAGAAAAAGAGCTGATGCTGCTCAGTGAAAGAAGAATATTCTTCACTTTGGGGAGAGAAAGGGAGTTTGTGTGTTAGACTGTGGTAGAATATTCAGGGATGGTTTCAAGACTGCTAATACTTTTTTCCTCTTCTTATTCAAAGCTTTTCTTTTCACAGGGGTAATATTCAATTAGGAAATTCCTATTGAGCAGAGGGGGAAACCAGCAGGCAAGGAGTCAAAATCTCTGCAATCAGCACTGATAAAGGACTGTTATTTTGGGATAAGAAGAATTGGTATAAAAAGAAAAAGCATAAAAGGCTGCAGCAGGAGGCCTGAAATGGGCGCTGAGTACTCTCCTTACTCAGCAAGGATATGTTTGCCATGGTAAGTCATGCATGACTGTTGGAAGCAATATTCTTTGATTTGTTGCTGCCTTTTATCTTATTATCACTTACTGTAGTTTGAAATGTGTTAAGCAGAGCAATGCTTTGTGCATGTAATTCTTTCTAGGGTTTGACTGCAGAACTTTGAATCATTTCACAGGCCTTCTGTGTTGAAAGAGTGACAAATGTCTCAGTGGCTTGTGTTTCAATGTCTGCTCAGGTCTAATAGAGCATAAAAACCAGGTACAGAAGATGTAGGCTCAGTTCAGCACATAATGACCTATGTTTCATGGACCACATCTTTCCTTGTTAGACATAAACAAGTAACAGGGCATCATATCTGACATTTGGCTCTCTACTCTTTACCACATTTCAGAGCCTCTAGGATGGCCAACAGGTTGCCCAAAGCAGTTTCCTGTGAAAAGCACAGTGATTGGGGAAGCACGCCTCTGGAATGTTGCAAGTCTAACACAATCACTTTGCAGCACTGTTGGTCCTGCAACATGCAAACCTAGCACCATTTGCCTCAGAAGAGAAATTGTACGTGCCCTAGGAGCTTTTATAATGCAGACCAAATTAACAATGTATACAAACAGAGAGCAGTGGAGAAAAGCCAGGAGGGTAGATCCTCCAAGATATTTGCAGCTATTAGCATGCTGAAATGAACTGGATTAATTTTGTAGCCACAAGTTCTCATACATTGAATCTGGACAATTAGATAAAATGCAGATGCATTGTTATCCAGATTTTCTAGGAAATATATATACTTCTAATGGTTAGGACATCACATTGTCCTATAGCTTCATTTCTTGCTTCACTTGTCCTGTGCTGCAATGTCTGATAAATCTGTTCAGCTCTCATTGTTGAGGTTTTTTATCTGTAGAGTAGGATTAAAATACTTACTACCATCCCCAGAAGCACATGATGGATGCATGCACCTCAGGATGAAGACAATGATGAATTGTCTTTGTGAGCCAATTTAGAACTGAAACAGCTTTACATGGACTTATTATGTTCAGTAATATCACATACAATCAAAGACTTCCTAATCTACAGAATCAAACTGCTTGGAAAACACTGGATCTTTTCACTCAATGCAAATGCTTTTTAAAACTTCTTACATATATTTTAATCCTAAATAAGTAGTAAAATGTTGATACTAGTCTGCTATAGCAGACTGTGATACAATATTCATTACAAAGTGATCAAAACCAATCATACAGATATAATCTACTGAGGAGACAAAAGCCCTGAAAAACAGTAAGAGATTATCAGCTCTGCTATATATGGAGTATGATGATGACAAAAGCCGGCTAATTATTGCAGTTATGTTTCAATAATTTATAAAGTCAGCCATTTCCCCAAAAGATCTATAGGTCTCTTTTGACTCCTGAAGGGAAGAAAAAATGTATCACAAGTAAGAGTCTAGCTTTCCACAAAGGGGTTTGAATGCATGGTTAATGCTGATCTACTGTCCTTTGAAAGAGTAAAATTTACTGAAAATTTTCATGGCTGTATGAATGAACACCCTGAATTTTGGGCAATGCCTCTGGTCTCCAAAAGGGCTGACCATGGAAAACAGAATCTTTTGTGTCCTAGAATAGTTTTATCCAACCCACTTACAAGCCATAGACAAAAATGATAATACCCTAATATTATACCCATACAAATACAGCCTGAAATTTGAAGAACTGTTTAGTGTTTAAATATCCAGATATCAAAGTTTAACCTTTCAGGAGGTTCTAAACCTTTGCTCTTGAAAAGCTTCTGTCCTTATCTGGTATCTCCAGTTCTTCATATAAAATTATGAAATTATTACTAACTTCTTTTTTTCTTTTTAGCCAAAGGAAATCAGCCTAATTTGAAGGGTAATATAAAGATAAGCCAGTCTATGAAGTCTCAAGGTTTAATATGGGTGCACAATTTCATTTCATACTAATCGGTCATCTTTGTTACGTTGGAAAGCAGGTAAGAGAGTTCACTGAGCTTCAGCTTTTAGGAAAATATTGAAACAATTAAAATTATATACCAGTGAAATGTGTATGCAGACATTCAGGTGAATGTGGTTCAGGAAATTAAAGTGTTATAAAACCCCAAAAGACAAATGCATTAGTTTTCAACAGTGTTTATAACAGAGTTCCTTCCAGGATCCACCTGGCGCCAGACTAGACTTTTTATGTCTCCTGCCACTTGTGTGCAGTGGGCTGATATCTGTACATGCATGTGATACTCCAAAGAGGCATTAGGAGTGCAAAGAAGGAGAATTTAGATAATTTTAGATAATTTTCTGTGTGCAGGTAAGTCATGCAGCAGTGTGTAGTTTGTTGTGATGCTTCCTTCCTCTTTCCCATTCCCGCACTTCAGTGTGATAAGGAAAGACCTCTCTGGCCAGTTCATACTTCTCTTCACCCTAGAGGGATCAGAGGTTTATGGTGGAAAAGACCCTCAATATCTCTGATTCCAACTGTTAATCTAGCATTTCCAAGTCCACTGGAAATACACTGGAAATCTGTATGTCTGACACCACCACCACCACTTCCTTGGGCAGCCTGTTCCAATTTTTAGACAACTTTTCAGTGAAGAAATTTTTCCTAATGTCCATTCTAAACCTCATCATTACAGCCTATTCACCACTGGAAAAGGATTTATTAGATTTGTATGAAGACACTTTCTTCAAAGCCAAGGCTGAAGTTTTCACTGAATTTATTGAAAAAATTCCACCTCTTTAGAGCCAAATAACTGTGGGACACCATCAGTTTCAAATGCCTTTTTCCAGCTAAAATTTCACTTAGGAGATGGTGTCATGGTTTAGGAATTGTACTTCCTAATTTGGTGTTCCCACTGAAACTACTGCAAACCACACACCAGTTTCTCACTCCATGCCTCCTCCACCCCACCCCTGCAGTGGGCTAGGGAGGAGAACTGGGGGCACAAAAGGTGAAGACTGTGAGTTGATAAACAAACAATTTACTGTAAACAGCAATGAGATCAGAAAAGGAACAGTGACGGCCACAATACAAATGACAGAGGGTACGAGAAAAGAATTATATTGCTCACCACAGAAGCCCCTGACAACAGACAACACCCACATATCCCAACAGCTCCCTCTTGTTTAGGACCAGCACCATGCAAACAACCCCTTCTTCCCAGAAGGGAGTCCTTTCCCTCCCTTCCTCCCACTCTTCTGCCCACCTCCCCTCCCAGTAGTGATACAAGGTTGTACACAACAACCTCTGGGTACCTGCCGGGCCTGTCCCCAGCTTTTGCAAAAATTAACTCTGCTCTGCCCAGAACCTCTCATGGAAGCCTACTCTTCCTTTCCAACAGCAGGGAGTAAGAATTCGATTTCCTCTTTCAATTGTTGCAGCTAAGAAGTTACAAGAAAGTATACCTTTTTATCCTCTATTCTATGAATACTATATTTACATGAGAGAAAATAAGACTTATAACTGTAAGTTTAATTTCATACTATGTCTAAGAATATGTACATTATTGTTTGCTCAAAGAATTCAAGTTACAAAAAAAATTGTTGTGATGGCTATGAGGTATAACATAAAATAATAAAATAGGTGTGATCAGTAGCAAAACATAGACACAAAGGCAGATAGCCTGAAAATTCAAAATTCTTAGCAGTTGCAGCAATGCATCTTATTAGTAACAGGACTCACTAGAAGGACTTCAGGTTATAGAAAGCACCCTCAGGTGAAATGAGCATCCACAGATTTTTTTTTTTTCATCTCTGTTACAGTTCTCCTTTGATAATTTATTCCTACCCAGTCTCCAGTACATTGTGCTCAGTCATCCATACAAACATAAAGTAAACAAAAGCCTGTAATAATTAATCACGCCATTTCTCCCATCTCCAAGGAAGAAGAAAGGGGACTAGCTGTTTTCTCTATTTCAAAACACTTGGGTGAGAGCCACGTAAGTGTTTTAAGGTAAATAGGTGAAAAGCAACTTCATTAAGGGAATGAAACTCAATTGCCCAGTACTTTGACTGCACACTTGGAAGAGTTTTGTTCAAAGTTTGCTATCAGGAACTTCTGCTGCAGCTAGCACAGGCATACGTACACATTACTTCTCTTTTGTCACATCAGCTGTCTCCTTCCTACCAAGCACCATTAATTGCACTGGTGTTCACCAGTTAAAAAAAAGAGGGTAAGTTGCTGGTCCCTAAGGATACCACATCATCCTGCAACCTGAAAATCAGCCTGAATAAGCAGAAAATGCAATCAGAACAAGCACAAAATAACCTAATTTATGTTTTTGGCTTTATTATGCCAAAAAACAAAAACAAAAACTAAAAAACAACCAAAACAAAAACAAAAAACAAACAAACAAAAAAAGAAAATGAAAAACCCACACCAAACCCCCAAAAATAACCCCCCCAAAAAAGAGCAAGAAAGGGAGATATAAAAGGCTCCAAGTAATATTTGTTCCTAACTTTCAACTGATAAATTTTTTCCTTGTGGCACTAATGAGAGGACAAGCATGGTCAGGGCTGTGTCTTCACCTGGTTCTAAGGTATGCAAAAGCTGTTTTATAACTGCAGTCTGCTTAGCCCCTGCAGAGGGAGCAGGAACACCTCATTATCAGAGATGGGAGATCTGCAAGCAGGAATCTTGAATGAGATGCACCTAATTAGACAAAACTCTATCTCTCCATCATCAGAAAGTGAGAATGTACTCAAGGATTTTTACCATTGGCAATGTATTCTGAATGAAAAGGGCCTAAGGGCCTAATGGGTATTTTATTGTAGTATATTCTGTAGGAAATGCATATTTCTTTATTTTCTGTAGGAAAAGCCATTGCTGGCAGCCAGTCCTGCATATGAAGACCTTGCATAATTGAGACCAGAAGCCTGAAGGGCCTAACAGTCAGTGACTGTTAAAAAAATCCTGCTGTTTCGCTGAACTTTAGAGAAGATTTTTGTAACTTTTGCTTTGATTATTTTCTTAAGGAAAATCCCCTGTCATTTTTCCATTGTTCCTGATCTTGCTGGCTTTTTTTTCCCCACTGAACAGGGTTTAGAAAGTAGACATTAAATTTAAATAATTCAATTACTCCTACTGCTGTGCAGTTTGACTTAAACTCCATTTCTATGCCCAGAGCTATGCTCAGGGCAAGAGAAAACTTCTAATTATTTGGACAGTTTTGCTCTTTAATTATAGAAGGTCTTAGGCTAGAATGACATTTTCAAGAAACAAGGAGAGACTTGTTAAAGAGAAATAACAAAAGAACCCACTAAATCCAAAAGGCTGAAATCTTTATGTATTCCTTGTTTTGATACAATGCTACCCATTATGATAGTGCTGAAGCAGGTTTAAAGCCTGGGGTGTTGGAGGGAGGATAGATAGCATGGTATATTGGAGAGTGTTGGAAATACTGCTACTGTCAACACTGATTTTTCTATTCTCTGAGTTCAGTTAGGATATCCTAAGAACTGCTTCAGTTTGTTTAATGTCCTTGCAGGTTTGACTAAATCCTTAAAAAAATAGAATGATAGGGATCTATGGAAATGGGATGGTAACTAACATATTTTACGTATCAGTCCTGCTCTCTTATTTCTCATGCAAGGGGCTTTAATTTCCCAGAAAGATTCCCTGCCAACTTATGCTCTCCATCTGTCTAAGTAGCATTTGGGCATCCTTCCCTTCTTCCTCCTCACTCTCTTCAGTTGAGTTCCCAGTGGCCTGCCATTGTCTGTGCTGCTCCACCCCTCCAGTGTCCTGCCTGCTATAGCTTCCTTCATATTGTGTCCATTCCAGGTCCTTTGCTCTTCCTCAGTTTGTTTCTCAGGATGACATCACCGCTCCTAAAAATGGTTAATTCCTTTTTGAATACAGATGCAGGAAATGCTTCCAACCTAAGCTCAGCACTTCCAGCATCACAACATCTTCCTGCTTCTTGAACTGAAGACAGCACTGGAGAGAGAATATCATCCTATGAAACAATGAATTATCAACTTCAGAATGAGTCAGCTCTACTGGAAATACTCCAGATTGCAGCTTGCAGCAGTAACTCTCCACAAGTTAACTGTCTGCTGCTGGGAATGTGGCAGCAGCTACTGGCACTTGGAAAGGTTTTCAGACAGAAGCAGTATCATGCGGACACACAGGTGTTACATGGAAGCTTCCAAGCCACAGCAACTTTGGCACCAGCCCTGATGCTACTTTTCATGACACTGTAGGCACTAGTTGTCAGAAAAGGACCAAGGGTCATGGACCACATAGCTCTGAAAAGATAATACATGATGATACCTGACATGAAAGAATTATCAAGCTCAGTCACCACAAAAATACAAGCATATTATGCCATAAAACATGTTCACAAAAAGAAAAAGATATTCCACTCACTGAATTAAGTAGTCTGCAATTGAATATTGCCAGATTCTACCAAATTCCATCAGTAAAGTGTATAGCATTCTCCAAGTACTTACGTATGCTGAACTGAAGTCTGCCTTGCAACACATAGTGCCATCTCTAAAGACAATATTAAGCAGCTGCACAGCTTTGGAGTTACTACCTACTAGAGCTCAATAATTTCTTTCTGTCTAGCATTTTGTGCAGGTTTGTAAGAAGCAGATCTGTTAGTGAGTCCAGCAGTTCACTGCATTCAGTCCAGCTGCTCTGAGCGTCGTGCTGCTGCACCCACTTCTGAGATGGCACTGGGAAGGGATGTGTCTACCTGCAGGCTCTGGAGAGGATGATGCTAACTACATCTCCTGCCAAGAACATGCAATCACCCCATGCTGTCTGACCTTTGGGGTTTTGCTTGCAATCTCTCTTTGGCTGATATTTCTCAAGTTATAATCTCCACCCCTGAATCAAAGACTGTCATCCATTCAGACTCCCTGTAACTTCCCTCACAGATATATTGTTTTTTCATCTTTTTTCCTTCCAGATCTTGCATGCTTACCTTCCTAATCAGTTGTTGACTTTGTTGTCTATACACAGCGACCATGCTGATCCCAGCTATATAATTTTGATGACATTAAGCATGGCTGGAATTTTTCCCAAATACATGTCATGAATCCTTTACTGCTGTTTTTGCCACAGCATATGCTACCAGCTGATGATACTAAACATAGGCAACCACCAAAGAAGTAGAGGCAGCAGTTCTCCAGAGGCTACCTTCTGAGCCTTCAGCTGAGTGCTAAATTCCAAGAGTAACTAATAATTAACTGAAAGTAATTAATGGAGTAAAACTGCTGCAAATGGTACAATTTCATGTCTGCTAAAAGCATCCTGCAACTGATCTGGCACTCCACTCCTGGTACAGTGATGGATGCATAGTCCTGAGATCAAAGCATCTATGTTTTCTTCTGGTTTAAAGCTTCAGTTTTAAAGGAATTTTTTTTTGTAATTTCTTCTGTTAGTTTTAAAAAAATTAACACAAATAGTTACCTTTAGCTGGAACCAAGAAAAGTTGACATCAAACATAAAGTAGCCAAACAGGTTGTCTTCTCACACCAGACTTAGCTCAGGAATTTAGTTCTTAACTTAGTTGAAGGTCACATCTTTCCACCTTTTTTCTGCTGAGATTTTGAAGCTTTTAAATCTAAGATAATCTTCTAAGTAGAGACTAAATAAAATAATAAGGAATGGGACACAGTGACGCAATTGCCCCAAAACTCAGAATTATAAAGGCTTTATTTCTATTTCTCTCCTTCATCCTCCTCCTCATCATCAAGTGGATAAAAGATAGTAAAAGATGTGTGCAAGAGAAGAGAAGGAAGAGGATAGTTTATTTACTCCTCCAGGAAGATCAGTACTTGCCTAGTACAGCTCCTTGGGGATTACAACTGGATCAACTTCTCTGTTGATTATTTTAGAGTCAGCTTTTGCTAAAATGCTGTGCTATTTCCCCATTTTGCTGTTCTCTATAAAATACTCACATTTTCCTTTCTCAGGGAACTGCTTTTGAAAAATCATGACTCAGCCAAAATGCTTTAGAAAATTAAAAATTAAGGACTTTGGAGTATTTTGACTAAGCCCAATGAGTCATTATGGAACACCTTGCCCCAGCATGAAAGACCCCTTGCTCTCCCTCTTTTCCTCCCTCTGCCCCTCTTTTTAGTGCCATTTGCAGACTTGCAAAATTACACAGATTAATAATAATAATAATAATAATAATAATAATAATAATAATAATAATAATGTCTTAATAGAAACATTAAACAATGCTGGTCTTAGTGTTTGTCCCTGAGGGATGTTGCTTGTTTTTTGTGACTCTAATGAACACCCTTTGAGCATGATGGTTCAGCCAATTTTCCGTCCACCTTATTGTCCACTTATCCAGACAAGAATTCATCTCTTCAGCTATAAGGACCCTATGGAACACCATGGCTTTCCTAAAGCCAAGGTATATAATATCTAGACGACTTTTTCTATTGCTCCTGGGTAGTCTGATCTGTCTTTTCACCTTCTATATACTTTCATTTTGCATAACAGCTCAGCAAGGTGTTCCCTATTTCATATCATATAGCTTCTTGTTGAGAAAGGATGAGTTACCCTATATCAAAGAGATTAATTAGTCTCATAAAACATGGCAGAAATACTCATACATTTTTCATGGTGTTAAAGGTACTGCAGTTCCATTTACAGGACTGAAAGGAAACCAATGCCTCTTGAACTTCTGGAAGAGTAAACGATCGGTGAGACTTGAATTTCAAAACTTGGCATGAATGTTTTGTTGCAGAAAGACTGTATATTGTTTTTGTGTGTCATATGAGTTTATGTATCATATCTAGGTCTGGATGTCAAGCTACTTTTAGGGAATATGGCTTCCTTTTAAAATATCCTTTCAGCTTTCTCTGCTTTACTTCAGACTTCTGGAATCAGCCTCACTTGGTTGGTGCATGACAGCTCCGCTAACCAGACCTTCACCCGGCTTATGGAGACCCAGAACAAGAAGGAGCAGAGACTGTGCCCCAGAAGCCTCAGTGTGGCAGCACAAGGCAACAGGTAGAAGAGTGATTCTCCTGCTTAACACCCAAGACAGCATGTTTTGCTCTGAGTTCAAGACTACTGCTGCAACACCAGGTGTGAACTTCTAGCAAAGAGAAAACCCCAAGAACTGGAGCCACTGCTTTAGCAGTAGACTAATTAAACTATATCAACTCTTGGAGAGAGTTGATATAAAAATGAAAGTGATGGTGAAAGGTTTAAAAAACAACCTGAAAATGGACCATGAGAGATGGAAACCAAGGTCTGTTTATTAAGAAAACTCATGTAGGATCTACAATTATTTCTCTATAACAGTTCAGCAGACTGCAGAACACCAAAACAAGAGCACTTTGTTGGCAGCTTCAGATGTAACAAAATGTAGGAGAGAGCTTTCTACTGGAAGCTAAAATGAACTTATCTGTAAAATACCTACTGGAATGAAAGGTGGAAGATACCAACTCACTTCTTATAGTTTTATGTAATATTGTTCCTTGTTAACAACCTTGAAGGGTCTGAACCTGCAACTGTATGTCAATGTAAGTCTCAAGAATGTCAAGTTTTCCTGCTGTCTTTTACAAGCAGACAATATATGGAGGTGGAGCTTCTTTATGGATAGGCCACTTATTTTTACAGAATAAGAGGAAAGCTCACAAGATTGTGAGGAGATTAATTATTTAAAAGATTTACAAAGATTTACAGAGATTAATGAGATTAAATTACTGTTGCTGTTCAGATCCCCTTTTGATTTCCTTTTGGTTTTCCTTTTTGATTTCCTTTTGACTTTCCCAGTGCTCTCTGGTTCTATAAAGGCCAGCCTCTGTTTGAGAGATGTAAAACTATAAACAAGGTCAAGTGCAGAGAAGTACAATATTTTTATTTTGTTATGCCCTAAAATACAGATGGAGTTAGATTTCTGTTTCACCTCAAATATTTTAGCAGTGTTAATGTAAAACACAAAGTCATTCAGTCATATCCAGAGAGATGTAAGGAAGATCATGAGTGATTGCAGTAAGGAGTTAATCCACTGTAATTATACCTGTAGGGTCAGAATGACACCCATCAATTTAAGACTCCACATTTACTATTTTCAAGAAGTAAAATTTCTTATTAAAAAATCCATCCATTCATAATTTATAAGGATCCAGTGGTCCTTACCTGTCCTCCTGAATCACTGTTAAATTTTACCCACTAATATGATTCCTTCACAGGTGTGATGGAATAGCCCTGAAATAGAGTAAAAAGGTTTTTTTGTAAAAAGTTTTCAAGAACTCAGGATTGAGGCTTGTCATGTCTATCTTGTTGGAAGGTTTCTTAACCTGCCTGTAGCTTTGTGTTACTTGTTTTAGATCTGACAACAATTTTTTCACATAGACCAGGTGTTTCTGGCTATTTGGTTTACTTTTGTTTTTCTTTCTCTGTTGCAGCCACTGTTATATATAGGTAGCAGTAATAAGCAGTTGCTCTATGCAGAATGAGATATTTATGATTCTGGAGTGGAATTCCCTGTTGCCCTGAGAATCAGGCCCTCAATATTGTTTTTCTACAAGTTCTCACCATTTTCCCAGGAAAGTAACTATAAACATAGGTGTTTATACATTCCATTAAAGATATGCCTTTTGATGGACATCTCTCACTGCCAGTGTGGTTGGGAAGGTGTTAACCTGACTATCCAATCCCTGGTCATAGTCAGAAACCTATAAATACTGAAAGAAAAAATAAAGTTGGCTATTTCTTTCACCACACCTCGAACTGCATCTGTGTGACTCATTTCATGTCCAACAGTGACAGTTCAGTTTACATCCATTCCAGGTGATTATTTCATATTGCATGGGTCCTGGGGATTCATGGTTAACAGCAACCTCTATAGAGATATTTTAAAAGCTTGTTTGTCTGAATATCTATCTCAAGCATGTAGAGGGTAAAGGAATTTTTTTATTGTTGAAAAAACAGATTTTAATTATAATCATATATTCTGTCTATAATTCTGAAGTGAAGGACCCAATTCAGAATCCTGAATGTTTGTACAGAGGCTCTACTAAATTGCTTAGAGAACATTTGCATGAGAGCATCGTTTTCCATTAAATTAATATTATATTAATATTATAAGATCATACTCATTGTCTGGAATTAATTGGATAATTCTCATGCTTGTACAATTCCCATCTATAGAGTATAGAACAGTATGATAACTGTATTCAAAGAATGAAAGCAAATAATATATGTAATCAGTATGACATCAAACCAAGGTTCAGCTATGAGCACTTCATTCCATTTCCCAATCTGTAGTGCTTCAAATGAAGAGGGTGTGTGGAAGTGAATTCTGCTCTGAGCTCTTGTCTTAATAGCATCATCAATGAAATACCAATGTCCATCTTATAATCACTACACTTCTAAAGGTTCATTTCATATGGTTGATACAAGAACTCTCCATTTAGCTTCATTCATGCTCTAAGGACTACATTTCAGCAGATCACTTCTACTAGACTCAAGGTATCTGCAAACTGACATGTATACATGTATGTATAAAAAACTCTATATGTTTTTGTGAGAAGGACTGTTGATTAAAACTGATTGATAAATTGAGATTTGCTTCTTAGTTTTGATCCAGCCTCACACCTTTCAAGTATCAATGATTCTGTATGCATTTACTGTGCTATTTCTCCTACTTTTCAGTGTGTCTGTATTAAAAAGAAGAAAGATGTGCAGTACAATAGAAACAGTATAACATGCTAACTTTTGAAACCAAAACTAAAGATATCACTTTCACCATTTCTACAAGTGGAAAAATCATTTACTGTCGTTAGTTTCATGCTATGGTTTCATTGGCTATGAGAAAGTGAAAACCTATGTACATATGTATATAAAGAAAATCAGGAGCATTAAAAATGGTTTAATGTGCAGTAAATGAAGAATTAAAATTGTGAAAATACACTTAAGATGTTACTGCTGTGGTTTTGCAGAAACAATAATGGAAATAATGGTTAGACTCTATTGTCTTAGAGGCACTTTCTAGCCTAAATAATTCTATGATTCTATGAAAGGCTGTCTCACAGATAACAAAAGCAACACACAGAATGCTGGGAAAGAACTCTGTTTTTATGCTGGCCTTGTAATGCCAGCAAGAGTGAGCTGGGAGACCACGGTATAGAAGAAAATTACACACTTTTCAACCTCTATTACCATACACAAAATTTAGCTTAAAAAATTAATGCAGACAGCACCTCCACTGTAAGCACAGACAGAAGTATGTTCTTCCTGCATGATTAAAAAAAAATAATCTCTGTTTACAAAACTGGCCACAGAAACCTACAGATGTACTTCTGTGTGGCAGGATATGTTGTGTTGCCATAGGTTACTGTCATAAGGTAATGGGTCTTGTTACACATAAAATTAAATACTGACCATGACATGTAGCACATGCAATCTATAATGAGGCTTTCTTATGTTGTCTGGGTTTTGGAAATAGCCTATTAAATCTTGTGTGTGTATTTCCATCCATGCATCATAGACCATAAATCACTCAAATACAGCATTATGACTGGAAAAAATTAAATCACCAGGGATTTGTAGTGAACAGAGATATTTTTTTATTCTTACATAACACCAAAGTAGAAGAGAAAGCAAGTGCATTTTAATGTATGGAATGAATACATGGGGTTTTATACTACTGTAGGCTGCTTGAAATATGTTTTTCTAAAGTGATGGGACCAAAACCAACTCAAAAACTGGCGAGAGGAATGGCATTATGATTTAGAAAAGGAATAGATAGTTAAACCCCCAAAATTCTTTTCAAAGGAATAATGCTTGTAATTTGTAAAGAATTTAGAACTAAAATTCAGTTATACTCATTTTGAGAAGGATAAACATAGTGGGCAGAGACAGTGTTTTCTCAGAATAGATTTCCAAACACATAAAAACATATAATCTTCATTTCTGTCATGAAGTTTCATAGTAATGTTAGCTGTACTTCTGCTGACCCTACCTTTATTGGGACTGTTAAATTTTATGTTTAATTTATCATGATACAAAACTGACATAGTCAGAAATCATTCAAATTAATGAAAGTACATAAAACACTGCCTGCTAGGTCACAAGCAAAATCAGCCTATAGGCTTGGGAAATACAGTGTGCTACATAAAGATTTCCATTTTATTTCTCTGTAAGAGAAATTGTTTCTTTGCTAAGTGCTGTTTGTTTTCATGTTAGCGTGGATCAGTACAAGGAAGCTTAGACACACCTGTGAGGCAGCATAACACAGCACAGACTATGGAAACAGTGAGTTAAATGCTGTGTTTTGGAGATTCAGGTTTAAGTCTGGCAGAGACTAGTACCTAAAGGAGCAGTCTCAGCCACTGTGTCCTGCAGACAGTGTTCCCACAGGCCAGAGCTGGCAATCATGCAGCTACACTTCTTCAGGAATCAGAAACTCCTGCAATCTTCTTCAGGAGTCGCATTCACCCTGAACAACTTCCCCCTGCTTAGCTTTCATCTTACACCATTTTGATTAGTTTATTCTGAAGCCACATGAACATTAGCTCTAGCATAAAGACAAGAGTAGAAATGACAATTTCAGCAGCAGCACAAACATATGCCAGCTTAAACTGACTGTGGAATTTAAGTCAATTCTTCTGACATTTTCCAAGTATTTGCAATTATTTATTTATTGGCTTAATAAATATATAATTCTCAATCCAAAAAGACTGTAAGTGAGCCTGTCCTAAGATAGTAAGTACAACTCTGCCTAATAAAATTCTATGTGTCTTGAAAATTAAGATTAATATTAATTTCAAAAAGAAAGTTACACTGGATTTCATAAAAAAGCCCACATCCTTGTTATAGAGTCTGTTACCGAGAGATTTACAAAGTAGCCTTTTTCTGCACATTTAGCACATGGGAAAAATATAGGGCATGTCTGTACTTGTTCCTGTCCATGTTGCTTTCTTTTTCTACATCCTTCTGACCGCTAATATTGTACATATTACAGGGTATTTGTAAAGTAACAAAACCAAACAATATCAATGCTATATTAGGACAATAAATGAGAACCTGCCAGATCAAGACAAACCTTGGCAATTAGATCCAAGTCAATCTGGAAAATCCTGCTAAACTGAAAGACAAAATACTAAAGAGATGTAGTCAATGGAAGGAAAGAATCATAGCATACACATCTCATTTAATTCTACCATTGCTTTTGCATGTCACAAACACAGCTCAAAATTAAATATTCAGCCATCAGACTATAAACTCTTCCACAGCTTGTTGAGAGGCACTTCTTTAGAACAGACAGAGTTTATGTCCTTCTTTTGAATTTGTAGGAAGTCCCACAATGGCCTGTGGGCAGTGAAACACAGCTTCTCCATAGGCAGGGTCATGAGCTAACATGGAGTTTCCTTTAACCAAAGATGAATTATACACATAGTAAGACAAAGAGAAAACATTCAACTGTCCTGAGTGAAACAGCATTACATCCACAGGTCATGAGTCCCTAGGAGTCTCTAGGGTAGCAGAGGCAAACCAAGGCTTGGGGAAAAGGTCTTAAACTCACCCCAAACACATGAGAGTACCAAAGGTCTCAAACCACCTGACTAAAAAAATTAATCCTTTTCCAAAACATTCAAGCAACTACATCAAGACAGAAATAGTTCATAGTATTTAAGGAGGCAAGAACCAAGAAAAAGCAACCAACAACAGCAGAAGTACAAACATTTAGTGGATTTGGAGAAAATAAATGGCAACATCCACCACTAAATTGCAGTAATACATAACAGCTCCCTGGGCCTGCAGGTAGTTGGCTCTTCCAGGCTTAAAGACATAGAAAATATAACTAAAAGGAGAGGTGGAAAAGAAAGAGCCAATAGTAATCCATCAAAGGAAAGTGAGTCCTTTTTTATAAGCACTGTAATACCTGTTTGTGAAGAGAGCTGGTATACCACTACCATGAAAAATTACCAAACATGTTTACTTTAATTGGGTTGTGTTTATCCACTATCTTGTAGGATACATAGTTTGAGTTGCATCAAATTCATCAAATCAGCTTTGAAAATCTATTTCAGATGTCTTAATATTATTTAAAATAATATTACACACATACATAGTTTGGACCAGATTTCTGTGCTGCACCCCTTTAGTTCATGTAAATATACTGCTATCAACTTTAAATTTGGTTAGCTGTGCTTTTACAGAAAACAGAGATGCATGTTATATTCAGGTTTTACAAAAGGATTTTTTAAATGATACAAAGTCCTAGAACTTCATCACTGAACTGCTGACATCACCTGTCCTATCCTGAGAGAAAAGTGATCTATCTCTGTTCACTTTACAGGTTTACCTCTATTGGCCTTAGAAATCTTGTGAAAAAGAAAAAGCACCTATTTAGTGAAGCAAATGAAAACACTCCTATTGATTTAATTAAAATTGAAGTGGACCCTCTTTTCTCATTATCAGTTGACAGTAGACCCTGTTGTTTGCATTGAATACTACTGCAAACCACAAGTACTTTTATTGGGATCTCTGTAGGAGTGTGTTGTGCAATAACCTACTCCACATGAATAAAGGCATCAAAATCACCTTGATCATTTGATAAAAGGCAGTGCATACTTAAGAGACATTCACAGAAGTTCTAGAACAAAGAATTTTTCATATTATTTTGATCCCAGTGACTGAAATTTTTGACTTCTTAGAACTTTGTAAACACTAAGTACCAAAATGCCTTTTCGTCATCTCGAAAAAAAACTTTTTGCTTCTATAAAGTGATTAAAAGTATTCCATACTTAATAAATTAGACAAAAAACAAACAGAACTGTTGGGATCTTGATATTTCTCTTATAATCTGTGCACGTTACAGAGAATAAGTATCTATAGGCTGGCTGCATTAGCCTGAAATAGACAGTAATGTCACTGTAGCAGAGCTGTCTATGAGTGGTTGTTGTATGGGCAACACTTTAAAGGAATAACCTTTCCTAGTTAAACTGATCATTATGGAGTTGCTGAGTCAACATTTTACCATAAATTTCTGACAGCTGTGGAGCTAAATCTCTAATTTCTAGATATGCCACATCACCCCTATCTCCCAGGTACCAGTTGATAACTCAGTGGATTTTGCATGTCCTCCTTAATATACTGTGTACTGTGGGGTAAGAAGACTATGTTTAACTGATAAAAGTCTTCTTGTCACCTACCTTTAAAATTCTGTGCCTTTTCTCCAGCTACAGATAAAAGTATTCAGTTTTTTTTGAAATCAGACTCAAACAGCACAATGAAAATCTGAGACAGAAATAAAAATTTGAGGCTTCTTTGTAAAAAAATTATTATGTTACCAAACTGCATGGAACGGTTCTGGACCAGAGAATAGCTTAGTACAAAATGTGTTCTATTATATTTGCTGATGATAATAAGATCCAGAGAATACAATAAGCGAAATAATACGTGTGTGCACATGCATGAGAATGTTCGTGTGTGTCTATGTATATATGTTTTATGTCTATGTATCTCCTGCTATGTCATTAAAGATATTTTGAGTACTTGATGTCCTCATTTCCTTCTTTTTTTTCTTGATGACTCTTATGTCTAAATCCCAGTATCCACTAGTCTATTTTCTGCCTAAAATCAATTGTTCTGATTTTTTTTAATAGACAGTATTTTTAATAAAAATTCTTTGATCAGTTTCACTTTCCATGGGCAGATTTCTAAAACAGTTTCTCCTGGAAATCAACCAGAGCTATAATTAATACATGAGAAATGCCCCAGGATACTTTCTTATTTTTCTGCACTCAAATAAAGTGTTTGATGGTGTTTTTTTTAAATATTCATGTATCTGGGATCAGAATAGAATGTGGGAATAAAAGGAGAGGCTGCAGTGATTAATTTTGAGTGAGAAAAATTTAATACAAAAGAAACCTAAACCTAAAAGGGAAAGCAATTTGTCAAGTTTGGGGTTTGAATATTTTGGAAAAAAAAAAAAAGTATCCTTTCCCTTTATTAATTGATTAACCATTCTGTGTAATTTACTGAGAAAATGTGCTGCTAGATGGCAATGAGTTATTTCTTACACTATGTAAAATTGACAATGATAAATTTTTAAATTACGATTTATAGACAGAAACCAAGCAAAATAGTAAAATATTAGAAAGAAAATTCTGGAAAGATCAAATTATGTTCGCTCTTTCCCAAACGTAGTGGGTTGACCCTGGCTGGGCAGAAGCGGTCCCTGTAGCTCCCCCGCTAACAAAGTTTGGCCACGCAAACTCAATACATGACTACATGAGATCAGAGACAGCATTTTCTCAATCCAGTGACAAATCTCTGGTACTAAAGCTTAGCTGATATTTTAGGAGAAGATTCAGGAATCCTTCAATAATCATTTAGAGAGAAATATGCTTTAATGTTACAATATTTCTATCTTTGAAGCTATTTCTCAAAAGTATCTTCAAAATTAAAAGACTCAAATTCCAAATCTGATTCTAAAATATATATTCTTTTATCAATTTAAATGTCCCTTTAAAATGAGAGTAACATCTGTAGTACATTCTAGTATTTAGTATTATATTAAGCTTCTGATGTCAGTATCTTTAGAGAATGAGTTGAACAAGCAATATTTTCAAATATTTAGTGCACATCTACAGCTATTCTTAATTTTTATAGTTACTGGAGTTTGAAAATTAATTCTTAGGAAATCCACAGATAAGGTCTTTGCTATCACAGACAGGAAGAAACAAAGACTCAGTAAGTAGGAATTCTTATATAAATTTATTTTCATCTTACCTGCCCATGCATGCCACTCCTATTCACATGGGATTGCAGGATGAAGGTAAATACATGTGCATCTATATAACTGCAGCTATATCTTTATCTGTCTACCTATATCTACATATCTTGATACATATACACACATCCCTCTTTTTTTACATCAAAGGTTGTAAAACACTGTAAAAGATTACCTGAAATGATTGTGGAGTCTCTGTGGAGATATTTATAATGTAACTAGACATGGTCCTGTAAAACCTCTTCTAGCTGACCCTGTTTGAGTAGGTGACTTGACTGATTTCCAAAGATCCCCTCAATTTAAACTATTTTTTTACTCTCTTTGATACATGTCAATGGATAGCTTCTGTGAATCAGCTTGAGAAATTACTCAATCTGTATGCCATAATTTTGCTTCATAGAACAGTTTACTGAATGGCTCTCATCTTACAGTTTTCACTGCTCATTTCTGAAAACTATTTCTTCATCTTTTTCCAGATTGACTCTGAGGAGAGGGTTCCATTGATTACCAATGGATACTTGTGTGCTTTATAACCTATTCATTATCCATCTTACCATGTTTGCTTTCCTTAATTTCTGCAGTGAAGTGCAGAATTCTCTTCAGTTTGAGCTGTCTGCAATGATAATTACCTTTTATTCTTTCCATGAATCTTTACACGTAGTTACCTAAAAGCATTTTGCATGGAAATATGTCTTAAACATCAGCTTTTCCAATCTGAAGCTTTCAATCTAGAAGTAAAAAGAGATGAAATTATTTTATCATGTTGGTAGCACATCTCTAGAGCATGTCAGAATCTTTTATTTTAAACAAAATATTTGATTTTGTTCATATATGCCTCAATCAAAAAGCAGGAAAATCTTAGAAACATACAGATGAAGTATTACTTAATTTATACTATATTTTATCCTTTTATACTGTACTTTATCCTCATGTTATTGTCTTCATACCTGTCGAAATTCATGCATCTCAGTTAGTTTCAGAAAGTCTAGACCTGTCTGATTTGATTGTCTACTTATCAGGCAATGACAGAAGAGATTCTGATTAACAAAATTTTGATGCCAAAAAAAGTCATCATTACATAAATGAAAAATGCTTCTTGATATTTCAAAGGGGGCATTCTTAACATCACCAAAAGTGCCAACAGAAATTTCACATACTAATTGAGGGCAATATGAACCTACAATATGAAAAATTCTTTGCCATCAAATTATACAGGAGATTAGCACAGGATAAGGTTAGCTTTGACTAGCTTTGACTATTAGCTCTTTTGCACTTTTTCCATTTGCACAAGGGTCACTTTGTGAATGTGATAGAGGCCTTAGCCTTCTTTGCTGAAGTCATTACCCAGGCCTGTATTGAAGACTAATCACCTCTGAAACTATACGAGGCAGGAGGAATATATTCAAATTGATGCAAAAAAGAGTATAAGCATCCATGTGTATACATTTGTTCTGATGGTGAAATAATGGAATCTTATAATATCTTTTATTCTGCAGAAGCCTTGTTGCCTAATGAACTCATTCTGCCCTGATACCAAGTGCATCACAGACTTTAACAATAGTTTTAGGAATGCTTCCTACAAGATAGAATTGCATTGTAAATTTTATAGTCTTTTCTGTATTGCAAAAAAAAAAAAAAAGAAAAAGCTTAATTTGTTTTTCTAAAACATTTCTAACATCAGTAAATTGGTTTGAATGCCTACTGCAAAATTATAAAACTTAATCACTTTTATGTAGACTCACTGAAAGGATAAACAAAAATTTTCAGAACTGGCTATCTTAGTCCCTAATCATGAGCTAGTAATGATGATATGGTTGTAAAAAGTTGACAAGTTCAGAGTATTGAACAATATCATAGAAAATGCCCTGGAGGGTTATTAAGCAGACAGTTAAGGTGTCTAGCTGAAGAAATCCCGAAGCACAAACTTCTGAAAGTTGCAGAGTATTTTCAAGAAGTATCACTGTTTACTCGTCCTGGTCTTATACTCAACGTTATATATCTTCTATTGACCATGGTCTTGGCTGTTAGGCTTAATAGATATTTAGTGTGATCTATTCTTATATTAGAAAAAAGGTATTAACAGTTTTCATGAAAATGATTTGTATTGTCCTTCTTTTATTCTTCAAAAAAACCCATAAAAGCCTTCCAGTTGAGGAAAATTTCATGGTATGTCTATTTCAAGAAATGCCAGAGAAAACAGGACCTGAATTAGTGAAGTTACTAGCACAAAGCCCTCTCTAGTTTAATTAGTTTTCTTCTACTGTGAATTAAAGCCAAAACATCAATACTACTCATTAGGAATAACTACATGTTGGTATACAGGTAAAGGTATTTTTAATCTGATCTAGTTCATAGCAAGAATTTTACTCTTAGAAGATTATTTAGAGATTTAAGGCTTATGTCCGTACTTAGAATGTTAGTTGAAATGATGGTTATCAGTTTTTTACAACTGAAATGTCTAGGATATCATGAGGTAGAATAAAAACAGCATGACTTCTCCAAAGGAAATTCTCATTTCTTTTTTATTTAAGTACTTTGAAAATATCTCTAAAATGGTAGATGAAGAAAAAATATTTCACATAATTTAGTGAAACTACTTATGAGCCTTTGGTGTGATCCTGACTAAGAGTCTTTAAAACAAACAGACCAAAAGAGTCTGGCTCCAATTGTGGCCTACTCATCCCAGAAAACACTGAGGCTACGTAAGATCTAATTCTACACTGGAAAGCATAATTTTGCAAATATTACATATTACTTTACTTTCCTATTAATTTTCAACCTTTTTCATAACATATAAATTACATTCTTGTTTTATAAGGTAGTGATGTAAAGTCTTGCTCATTAGAAAAAGGACAACTGAGTGCACAAAATAAAGAATAGGTACTGCATGAGTTGAGACTAACTGGTCACCTCAAGTCTTTCAACCAAATTCAACTCCAAGACAAAGTAGGTTTTGCTGTAATATGCCCTGAACCCCTGTTTCCATAAAGAAAAGTCACTGAGGATGGGAAGTCATTTTCTATGTTTACAGTAGCAAACATGATATGTCCAAAACCATTCCTTGCCCTTGAGACTAATTGGCACACTTGTAGCTGGTAACTCACCCAGTGGTCTATGCAACTCAATTTTTCCTGGGGTAACTGGCCTGTCGTAACTCTGCTAATTGTCATTGGCCTTGGAACCTGCTTATCCCATTCAAGGCACATCTATCTGCATGTAAGGTTTAGAAAGCTCCCTGTTGAGAACCCTGCTCACCGTCACTGCCAGCACACCTCAGAGCACCTCTGAATTCCTACTGTTCCCAGACATCCACTGGGCAATTGAATGGGCAGTTCTATCGATAACTGCGAACATCATGATCCACTAGTTCATGCTTGTGCCAACTTCAAAAGTACATCTTGCAAAACATGGAGTCACATTTCTTCAAACAAACAGTTAATCAAATATTAAACTTTGACAGAATTTTATTGTTATAAACTTCACAACGGAAAACCTACTTTCAATAAATTTATTACAAAATAAGCAACAAGCAAACTTTATGCTATCACGACATAAGTTTTCATTTCAAATATTTGCTATGCTCATTTTAAGTAATTCAGAAGAAGGTTACATAATGGAAAGTGTTAGAAGTTATTGGGTTTTTTCCAATAGTACGACTAACTACCTAATTTATTCTGTTACTGAATATTATTCCTAATGGTGGAAAAACTTCATCAGTTAAAATACCATTTTTGAAATCTTAGCTGAGCTGCAAATTATCTACTGGCAACTCAACTTGCTAAATAAGCAGAACTTGAGTGAATTGTTTTTTTTAAATATTGTAAGACAAAAAATAAAGAAATAAAATATAAAAGGACTTAATTGCACTTGAGAGATTTGACCAATGAATGAGAAGGAAAACTGAAGTATTTGTGTTTATCAGGGAGAAAATGGACTTAACTAACTCACATAGAGCATTTGTAGTTTTCAGTGAGTGACTTTCAAGTCTGTAGTACACGTGACTGCGTCCTGCTGGATTTTGTGCTTAGAATGTTTTACTAACAGTCCACTGAGTTTTGAAAATACAATAAATTCTTACCATGGGAGGAAAGGTACCTTTCTTAAGAGTACAGCAGAACTAAGAATAGATTGCTGTTTCTCCCACATGAAATATGCTGCTCCTTGCAACAGGACTGAATCTATTTCTAGGTACCAAAGTCCTATCAATGTTCCTTCATATCAGCTGTGTCAACCATTTATCACAAATGTAGTTTATAAAGAAGCCAAAAAAATTTGTTACCTCTCACTGTCAGATACATTTTAAGGAATATTTCTTAGTAAGATTTAATACACAATCTAGAATAAATAAGAAAGTAATCAATAACTATAGCTTTCATCTATTTATTTTTTCTAATTTCCATCTCACTTTGAGGACTGAACATCTGAGGTATGGCTTCATAATTATGATTATAAATTCTTTCCTTCTTTTTGTTTCTATAGAATTGCTTTTCAGGCTCTATTCAATTTTAGGCTAATAGTACGGTGCCTAAGGAATACCCATAACAAATAACTTGCCTTTATTTATATCAATGAAAGATTTCATGGCTTGTTGACAAATGCATGATGTGGATTGCACATCATTTCAGCATTTTTTATTTTCAGTGAGGAAAGCAATATAGACGTTCACATTAAATTATGAAAACTGGCAAAATCTGAAGCTTTATATTTTATGTTCCATATTTCAAATTTTATTGTGAATAGGAGATATTTGGATCTGTTTAAGCAATAGAAGTAAGTGAGCTTATATGTATTTTTGAATCATGAGATGCATAGAATAGATGGGATTTTTTCCATCTATTCTTACCAGCAGCGGGTCATCTGATTCAATGAGCTGATTTTCAAAAGCAAAGTAGATTTTGCTGAATAAATAATGTTTCTGTGACTTCAAAGAAGTAACACATTGGAAACTAGCATAATTTTTGTTGTCTTAATTGGAGCTCAGAGAACTTGTAGGAGGCCTAGGTAGAGACCAAAGCTGTCTGAGTGGTTTTAGCTGATTTTCTGTAACTATTAGTAGCCGATATTAAGAAACCACCATTAACCTTCTTACAATTGCTTGTAACATTATCACACTACACTTGCTTAATTTTAATTTTTCAAATATGGTCTTTATCTGTTTCTCAAGCCCAGCAAAGTTTGATAAAAACCTGCTGTTTTTCCTAAACTAAGCTGAGTTACTTACTAGTGAAAAAATGTGTTTCTGCCAATTTCAGGAATAGCCATGTTTTCTTAAATTTTTTTTTTATAATTCCTCAGTTTCACAATAGTGGTGATACAGTGTGCTTCAATATACAACATCACACTATTTAAATATTGAGGCTATATTAGTCTTAAATTTCCAGCACTAACATGTAGTGGAGACACCAGGCAGACAATCCGAAGTCTGAAATACAGGAAGCCCTGTGATTGGTCAGGATCTGCAGGCAACCCTACAGAAGCTTTCCTAGTTTTGGTGAAAACAGAAACAAAAGAATATTCTCACTGGTGAATACACAGAAGAATATGAACAGCACTGTGAATTTTCTGGCAAAACCTAAAATTATGTCAGGATATGCACATAAACTCTAAAGACTGCATCTCCCTGTGTTCCCTTGCAATACCAAAAGCACACACAGCTTCCGGCAGCAGGATTCATCCTCTTTCTCTGAGTTTTCTACACCAACATCCCATTGAGACTCGGAAACTTCATTAGTGGGATACTTCTTTTTTTACTTTTTGAAGACTTCCTAAAAGCCTTTCTAAGGCACCTTAGGATCCGTTGCAGAGCAAGTACCATGTTCTTGTGCGCGCATTCTGGGTTGGCGCACAGTGGCACAGGAACACCATGGTAGCTGTATTGGGTTGATGATTGCTCCTACTGCCTGCAGATTGAACAATTCCTGCATCCTGTCTGCAAAGCAGATGCATCAATAAGAGGAAAATATGAAACTTGAAATTGTCAGGAATCCATATCCACAGCTCTGATATTACCAATGGTCCTGATCTATGTGAACAGGGAGCAAAATTAATGAAACATGCACATTCTGTTTTTCCGGACAGCCTACCTCAAAAATAGTGTGATCACATGCCCAGAAAAAATTTCTATAGGCTGTCAGTCAGAATATTAGGTGTGAGAGGAGACAGCGCAGCAATAGCAAGGACTGGATGAACAGAGATGCATATACAGTCTATTGCCAGGACCCAGTTTTCACTCTGTATACTCTTTGTTGTGTCAACTGTCTAGTTTCAGTTCACTCCTTCAAGGTCCCTTGTCCTTGCATGAAGCCACTGACCAGTTACTGCCTTTTTCCTCTGGTTTCTGCTGAAAGTAAAAAAAACCCAAACTATCAAGTATAATGATATTTGAGTTACATTTGCAAAACATGTTATTTTATGCTCTGTTTGTATCTTAAACACCTTTCTCAAAGCACATGCAGTGCTTATCTGTTCAACTCCTATAAATGAAAGCTCCAGTCAGTTCAAGTTTATGAACCCAAAGTGCCTGAAATCAGTGATATTGTAACACAACTGGAGCTTGGTGGAAGAACATAATACAAACAATAGCAAAGTCACAATAATAAGATAGTAGCATAACTATATTTTATAATATTTCTTTTGAAGGTTAGAAAAGAATACAGAGGAATAGAATGATCTCTTGCATGAAGAGAACTCATATAGCAAACTATGTCATCAACTCACTACATTTCTCATTGATGTCCTTTAGTCTAGGTCTCCTGCAAAGGAGCTTCATTAATTTATACTCATCAAGAATCAGTTCTGTGCATCCGTCCTTTCCCTTGGTTTCATCTCACAGCCATAAGTTTCAGATTGTATAATTAATTCCTTCACTGAGTTGAAAGTTCCCTTTTCACTTCTTGTGAGTAAATTCCAGAAGATGGATATTATTGGACACATGCTATTTTAGTTGACATCAAAGAAAACAGCCACTGATTTTTTTGAGAATTCACACCTTTTCCCTAGTTGATGCTTTGTAAGGTCTGCATGCATATATGCCAGACCAAGTGAAAAACTAAAAAAGATCTCAAAGTTTAGTTTTGTTGCTTATTCTGAACTTAATTGTAAGAGCACTGAGAAATTGTATAATTTCGTTTTAGCAGAGGGTGATTAGGATTTCATTTTAGCAGACTCTGGTTTTCTCTTTTCTAAGGTGATACTCTGAAACCTATGGAAATATATTGTTTTAGAACAAAAACTTCTATGGAACACAGGCATAAACAAAGCCTAAATCTGTCTCAATATTGTAAGATGAGAACCACCTAAGGAGAGGTAAATAAATAAATATTCAAAATTGCAAACTACCAACAATAACAAGAATAAAATAATCTATGCAACCAAGTAGGTTGATATATTTACATCAAGAAAGTGATCAAATATCTTCTCAATATGTTTGTCATGATGTTTGTCATGATGGTATTTAAGCAGAGCTACAGCCATTTCATGATGTGGTGGACTAAATTGTAGGTAAAATGATGTGTGTTTATTTCCATTTAAACAAATGTGCCAGAAGTTATGTACAAAGAAGGTAAGCTATACCAGCCACAAGCCATCATCTGTGCTGGTACACTCAGTAGAGCTACATTGCTACTACTTCTATTATTTAGATTAATGAGATCATATTAATGTCCTTATAATCAAAACTTCCCTTATTAGCAGCACTTTTCTTGTTCAAACATTATTTTTTTATAACTTGGTAGCTACTGAGAGGGAAAAATTATTGCCATTTTTAGTCATCAGATAGTCTGACAGACAGCACCCATTAGGGTCTAAGCCTACATTCAGCTGCTGCTGCTGAGAGCAGAACTTGACCTTTTCAAAGTATATGTCTGTGGTTTTCTTTTTCTGTCCTTAGTTTAGGAGTGAGAGAGGACGACAGGAGCATACCAAACACTTGTCAAGAAGCTGGTGTGTTTTTGGATTTGCAGAGAAGGTATCAGATTTGAGAATAATAACATTACATTTGAAATAGGAAATAATTTGACCAGACTACATGCAATAATTCTGTACCAAAGACTTAATATGAAAGTATGCTAGCATTAGGATAATTTCAGGGAAATCTTTCCACAAAGCACACTGATGTAGTCATGCATGTAGCTAGTGCAGAAATTGAAGAAAAATATCAAATCTTAAGTTATTAACGCAGGATTGTTGCCAAATTCTGGGAAACCTCTAAACATGGACAGAAAGTCATGTTTATGAAAGGGACATTGTTTATTCTGCACAAGTACAGGGTGGAAGTTTTCCATAAATCCATCACACCAGGGAGCTAAACACAGAGAACCTGTAAATTGAAATTTACATAAACCCACCTATAAACCCACTTATCTAATACGTGATTGCCTCCTACCTAATGCATCTTCATTTAGCTTGTGCAATCTTATTCAATACTTGTTTACTGTACCTACGCAGGCCTCTTCTGGTGGTCTTAGGATGTCAGATTTTGCAGCAAATAAGATGTGATCTGCAGCTCCAAACGTGTCTTAAACAATTTCCAAGCAGGATACAAAATATAAAAGCTTTACATAACCATTATATAAACTATAAAAGCTTTCCATAAGCATTAAGCAATGCCTGCTAAACATACCTGATATCTATTTGCATTCAAAAGAGAGGATAAAAGTGTGAATGACACCAACAGGCTCCATCTACAACAAAGGTCAACTGAAGGGACAAATAATTCTACTTATAGACATCAGGATGAATCCAAAAGATAGACACATCATAGGTGGATTAATGGAAAAAGAAGACATATTAAACAGAACAAACACAGCTGATTGTCTTTCTCACTGACTTACAAACAGGTGGACTGTTAAAGTAATAAACAACACTGGTTAACTTGTTTGCTGTGGTGGGGCTTTTTTTTTATTCTTTGGGAGCTTTGTTTCTTTCTTTGGGGTTTTTGCTGGTTTTCACTTTTAATTGCCATGGAACTTTCAACCACTTCCTTAGAATATGAGTATTTTCTTTAGGTTAATCAGTTTGTTGAGAACCAGATGTTAAATGAGAGGCATATTATTTCCTTCTCCTAACTTAGAGAAAATCCCATTTAAATGCCATATTTCTAGATTGAGAGGAATCCATTTCACTCCTTCAGTTTCCCATTTTGGTTTATTTCTTCATCTTGTTTTCTGTATTGAGAAGGGGATTCAAATTTTTAAATATCAATACTATAAAATGATCATCTAATTAAAATTATTTTAAGAAATTAATTTTAAGGAATGTCTCTGTATACTTTTGGATTTATATTTCTTTAAATACTGTAAATTGTAAGAAAACATTTTAGAAATCAGAAGTAAAATTTAGGTTTATTGAAAGATTGGAGGAACCTTAAAGACATGTTTTTGCTTTGGATGTATCTGAAAGAAAAAAATCCAGCTGTCAAATGGTCATCACAAAGTGCCTCCAATGGTATTAAGGCCCAACATTTCATATTTTTTCTGCCCCTCTCTTTCACACAGCAGCCATTATTATTTCATATTATCAGCTTTACATTTGGACTAGAATTCATATGCACTGGACTGAGCCCACTCAATGACTTTAACAAAGTTTTTCTAGATTAGTGATTGTATGAGTGACAGAAGACTCTACAACAGCCTGGGCTTTTGATACAGCAAACATGCTACCTGTAGAAGAAGTTGTGGCCCTTAGGTATAAAGTAGCTGTGTTATGCCTTCTATTTATGGAAGGCATTAATGAAAGTGGGACATGTATAATCACTGTTCAATTTTTAACAAGCCTGCTTTGCTTGATAAGAAATTATCTGTAAGAACACACCTGATAACCAAACCTCAAATGAAATCTTGAGCATGTGGAGTAAAGTGTAATCTATTCTAAATTTCCATCACTCCCCTTCTCCATTATTTTGCAGTTGCAATAACCACACATCCCGGTTTGTGGTCTGTTTGTGGCCTCCGTGGAGCAGACATTATAGTGGGACTATTTCACTGAGGTTGAGTTTAAAAATACATTAACCTCTCAGGTCTTGAGATATATTTGATCCAGAATTTTCCAGTTAACTTCTGTGTCATACAAAAAGCAAAATACAATTTGGGTCCCCTGAGAAAAGTATTATTTAAGTTGCATATCCTTTCCAGAAATGCTGCAAGGCTTAATTAATTAGTGATGATTAACTGCTCAGGGTCTTCAGATGAAGAGTACTGTATAATTACTTGGATTTACCATTGTGTTTATTGATTATAACTATGTTTTCCTTCTCTCTTATGGGAGAAAAAACACAGTTAATGATTTCAAACTTGAATTTCTGACTATGAAGATGGAGACTTTGTTTGCTTCTTTTTAATTTTCTCCTATCTAATTTCAAGTTTAAAAATACTTATTTTTTTTCACTAAGGACATATGAAAGATTTGATTTACAGGACAATCAGGGAATTGGGCCTAGCCAACATGGGGTTAGGAAAGGCAGATCCCACTTAACGAACTTTATCTTCTTCTATGACTAAGTGACCGGCCTAATGGATGAGGGAAAGGCTGTGGATGTAGTCTTCCTGGATTTCAGCAAAGCCTTTGATACTGTCTATCACAGTATTCTCCTGGAGAACCTGTGAGTCCACAGGCTGGACAGGTATGGTCATTGCTGGGTTAAAAACTGGCTGGATGGCTGGGGCCAGAGAGTGGTGATGAACGGTAACACATACAGTTGGCATCTGATTACTAGTGGGGTGTCACCCTGAAAACTCAGTCTTTTGATCTGGTTGACATAGTTTCTAAAGACTTTCCAAGGACAGTAACTGTAAAAGATAGATATGTATACATTCTTTCTGATACATGTCTTTTGATGGATATCTCTCATGGCCAGTGTGGTTTGGAAGGTGTTTACCTGACTGTTCAATCCCTGGCTGTGGTGAGAAACCTATAAATACTGAGAGAAAAAATAAAGTTCGCTCCTTCCTTCACCACACCTCAAGCTGTGTCCGTGTGACTCATTCTGTGTCCAGCAGCAACAGCGGGGTTCCTCAAGACTGAGTACTGAGGTCAGTCTTGTTTGATATCTTTATCCATGATCAAGATGAGGGGATTGAGTACACCTTCAGTAAATCCATGGATGACTCATGGGTGGAAGTATTGAACTGCTGGAGGGTAGGAAAGCTCTGCAGAGAGAGAGACCTGGACAGACTGGATCAATGGGGCTGTGGCCAATTAAATGAAGTTCAACAACGGAAGTGCCAGGTCCTGCACATCAGTCACAATAACCCAATGCAGCACTACAGGGGAAAGGGTAGCCAGAAAGTGGTGTAGGAGAAGGACCTGGGGATTCTGGTCAACAGCAGCTGAGCATGAGCCAGCATGTGCCCAGGTGGCAAAGACGGCTGGTGGCATCCTGGCTTGCATCAGGAATAGTGTGGCCAGCAGTACCAAGACAGTGATTTTCTCCCCGTACTTGGCACTGGTGAGGCCGCATCACCAAACCTATGTTCAGTTTGGGGCCCCTCAGTACAAGAAAGACATTGAGCAACAGGACAGGAAGAAATGGTCTTAAGCTGTGCTAGGTGAGGTTCAGGTTGGACATTAGGAAAAATTTTGTCACTGAAAGGGTGGTTAAGCTGTTAAGGGTGGAACAAGCTGTCCAGGGAAGTGGTAGAATCCCAAGTCCTGGAAGTGAAAAAGACTGGATGTGGCACTTAGTGCTATGGTGTAGCTGACACGGTGATGTTCAGTCAAAGGTTGAACTTGATGATCTTGCAGGCCTTTTCCAACCTTAATGCTTCTATTATTACTGATAGCTCACATGCAGTAGCTTTCCTATAATCATCTGAGCTGTCTATGTACAGTGACAGTGAATACCCCAAAGTAGGTTGTCAAGACTGAAGTTGTACTAAAACATAGTAACATAGCAACCTTGGCAACTGGTAATGTAGAGATGCATCTCCATCACAAGTCTGTAAATTATGACTGCACTCCAACAGAACTGAGATTGGGGGTGCACAACATAAGAATCAAATGAGTTGGAAGCCAGTTTTTATAACCTGGAGATCATAGTTCACTTTAATTGAAGGAAAGTTAAGTTTTGTTTTATCACTGTGGTGGGTTGACACTGGGTGAATCCCAGGTGCCCACCAAAGCCACTCTCATTATATTCCTCAGTTTGGCAGGGGAGATAAAATATAACAAAAGGCTCATGAGTTAAGGTAAGGGCAGGGAGAGATCACCTACCAGGCACTGTCACAATTAAAAAAGACTTGACTTGGGAGGTTAGTATAATTTATTACTAATCAAATCATAGCAAGATAATGATAAATAAAATTAAATCTTAAAAATATCTTTCTCCCCACCCCTACCTTCTTCTTTGGCTCAACTTTCTATTTGCTCTTCCTCGTTCCCCCAAATGGCACAATGGAATGGTGGATGGGGTCTGCAGTTGGTTTACCACAGGTTGTCTCTGATGCTCCTTCCTCAACAGGATAACTTTTCACATCCTCCTTTGCTCCAGGTGGGGTGTCTTCCATAGAATACAATCCTTCATGAACAGGCTGCTCCAGTGTAGGTCCCCTGTGGAGTCACAAGTCCTGCCAGCAAACCTGCTCCAGCGTAGGCTGCTCCCCAGTCTACACATCTTACCATGAGTCTGCTCCAGCTCAGGCTTCCCATGGAGTCACAACCTTCTTCAGGCATTCACCTTCTCCAGTGTGGGTTCCTCAATGCTGCAGGTGGATCTCTGCTCCAACACGGACTTCCTGGGGCTGCAGGGGCACTGCTGCCTCACCATGGTCTTCATTTTGGGCTGCAGAGGAATCTGCTCTGGTGCCTGGGACATTTTCTTCCCCTCCTTCACTGTACTTGGTATCTGCAGAGCTGTCCTTCTCTCATATTCTCACTCCTCAGTCTGGATGCAGATGCACAGTGTTTTTTTCTCCCTTCTTAAATACATGACCCCAGAGGTGCTACCTCCATTGCTGATGGGCCTGGCCCAGGCCAGTGGTGGGTCCATCTTGGAACTCTCTGGAATTTGCTCTATCAGACATGGGGAAAGCTTCTGGCAGCTTCTCACAGAAGCCACCCTGTAGCCCCCCACTACCAAAACCTTGTCATACAAACATAGTTCAATCACAAAAAGAATAAAAATGCAAAATGGCTTCAGATTTTTTTTTTAAATTCCCAAACACTTCATAGTAAAAGAGTTTTTCAGTTAGAGCCACCAACATAATTGATGAATCTGAAAAATTTTAAATTGTTATTGTCTTTTTAAAATTCAACACTGTATTCCTTGCCTCTAAATATTGCCCCTAACAAAAAAACCAATAAAAAATCTTTGAGACAGAAAACAAGTATTCCTTAGATGGAAGTAAGTATCCTTGTTGGCCCGTTTAAGCTGAACAATATATTCAATTTACACAATTTACCAGTTTTTTCCTACAGTCCAAACTGATTTGAGAAAGCATAATGAAAAGGATCATATTTAGATGATCTGCCTTTAGATGATCTTTTCTGCCTATAAATGGACCTTAAACCTTTTCTATAAGATTTTATATTTTATTTTCATTAAGTAAAAGCACATTAAAACTCCTTTTTTTCCCCTAAGTATTTAATGCATGGACTAGTTAACTAATCTGCTAATTGCAGGATTCTGTGGCTAGTAATATTTATACAGTTTTAAACTGAATGCTCAAGTTGTTGAAAAAAAATCCACTGAGAACTATTAAATATAAAGATACCACCTTTGGCTCAAATATGAGCTGCAAATTGCTGTAGGCTGGAAGAATATCAGTATGTAGTTTGCTTAATTTTATACTCTTCCCTGAATGTCTGATACTGGGTGCTGCTAGAGATTGTAAATTCTACTGGATTTTTCTTCCATAAGGTCAGTTTTAATTCTGGCCTTATGGTTAATCCAGGCAGAGTCCCTATAGTTACTTCCCTTGCTACAGGAGAGAAAAGTCTAGGGCTCAGCATTGTTTAGAAAATCTGTTTCAACAGTTTTTCAACATAACTTTTAAGCTACCTGAATGGCTTGTATCTATCTTAGCCTAAACACAGCTATTCCTAAAATGGCATCTCACCCCTCACTACTTTCTTTTCTTAAAGGGAATATGAGGTCAGCTTAATTTGCTGGGCTCCACCTTGTGTAGTGCTGTGCAAGCAGTTTTTGTGAAGTACTGTGCCATAGCTGGAAGAGGATGTAAAATAACAATATTTCAGTGTTAGTTCCCAGAGAAAATACACTTAAGTCTGGAAGAAAGAAATTTGAAAATCAGTGTGCCATTTATTTGCTTTTATTTCCTCAAATGACTGACCAATGAAAAAGCCATTTTGTTTTTAATGTGGGTTTTGGTGAACCATACCCTGAAACAGAAAGAAAGAAAAAATCTCGGGCCTATAATTTTCTCTCCCTCTGGCTTTATATTGCTTTGGGGCTACTAAGTTTTATAGCATCCAAATTGTCAAAGTGACCATATGAAATAAAACATTTGAGACCTCTTAACTAGTTGCAAATCAAAGCTGTCCCATATTAAACAGTACATTTATTTTAAAAGTTCATATGTGAATAGGATCTTTCAGCCCAAATGATAAAATAGAATTTTACAGACTGGATTTGTTTCCATAAGCATTGTGATTCAGCCATCTCTGAGAGGTTAAGAAGCTGGCAAAGCAGCAACTTCAGCTATCACAGGGGCAAACTCAAACACTGTTAAGACAAATTCCCCCATCAGAGCAACTGTCACATCATTTTCATCTACTGAGATTTTTTTTTCGATAACTTGGTTCTTTTTCTTTCTTTTATTCTAAGATTATATAATACAATCTGTGTTATTTATCTACACCAGATAAAGTGATGATCTCCTTCCAAGCAAGTGAATGTGCCAAATTGTTTTGTGACCTAGTGGCAAAGGAGAATCTTGGACAAATGCATGCCTCAGTCTTGTGCATATTTTAACCCTTCCTGCAATTGGATTTTTTTGAGATTTCCTATTTTGAGGATCTTTCTGTGCACATGCAGGGACTTGAATTCATGTCTCATGCCTGTCTCTTCTCTCCTCTTCGGGGTAAACAGAGTCAAATACGCCAACCCACAGACCAAAACTCCCCCTTTTTATAACATCAATTTAATGATATAATTATAGATACAGACCAAGAGATTGCAAAGCTTGCAACAACGAACAGGGATAGAGATGTCAAGAAGTTCATTCATCTTATTCCTTGATGTGAAAAAATAGAGTGGTTGTAAAGAATGAACTTTGATTAAAATAAAATGAAACTTGAGTTTACTTGCTCTGAATAGTCACGTAAGTGCTTCCACTTATTTAGATACCCTCAGTCAGCAGCATTGATTTCTATAAGTTCTACAAGAAGAGACATTATATTTGACATAAGAATTTTTCAATATTTTTCAAAAATTCTCTTAAAAGGTGTTGCAGAGAGCATGCATTAATTTTGCCTTGCTAAGCCCAGAATTTTTCAAGGTTAATAGCACAAATAATTTTTCATCCATTAAATTTGGTGTTGAAGAAGAGAATTGTATTGTCTGATACCTGTCATTCAGTATTTGTTGTTCTCTTGTTTAAGACATTTCAGTCTCTCTAACAGGAACATAAACAAACTATCAGATTCATAGGGTCACACCATACATAGCAAGTAGTGGAAATATAATATACAGAAAATTCATAGGCATAGCTTGTATAAAATGTCTCACAAATGCAATAACAGAAATCTGAATTTTCTCCTTGTTTTAACAATTCACAAATTGTTAAAGATGACAAAATTACTCATATACAATGGACTGCTGGAAAAGTTGGCCCAAAACTTATGGTCAGGCATAATTTCAATGATTGTCTATAAACCATATGATTGTAGGAATGTTTTGGATAAAATTAAGCTAGTAAGATAATTATATGTTTCATCTAGTTTCTATACATGTACATCTGCACACCACTAAGCTAACATTTACTTCTGTGTTCTGATACTGCTAGGGGAATGTGTCAATTTAGGAATGTGTATAGTATGCAGAACGTTGAAAAGCTCCTTTATGAATAGGCCAGGTGTGCATTAAGTGATATTTAACATGATAGCTGAGAGATAACTTTCAAAAATTTTCTTGGACTGGAGCACCAGCAAATGCAGACTTTTCAATTAAAACTTGTTTTCTTGGTGTTTATCAATATAAGTTTGCTTGGCAATTCCTCAGTTGGAATTGAAGGACTCTGGATGTGACTTTCCTTAGAGGTGTTTGGGTGACAAATGCTTGTATGTTCTACCAAATCCTCATGGTCTTCTCTGGGTTGGATCTTGTAACTTCTGCATCTTCCACATCATCTGGACAGCTTCAGTAACTTACTCTCCTGCATCCAGCCCTTAGGAGCTGATATTGAGCACGGCCTGCAAGCTGCCACTGCATGAGGTGGTGTCAGCTCGCCTTCTCCAAACTTATTTTTAAGACTTCCGTCTCAGCTCTACTCTTCTCAGGTTAAAGTAAAATTTTAACAAAGGAATTACTTTGTTGCTCCTCATCCTGCACAGTGGGTGGTACCTCGGTAACTTTTGAAATTTTAGAGCAGGGTAGGAAAACTAAGGCTGTTTATGGTTACAAAAAAAATCTGATTACTATTTTATGTAACCTAACATTTACATGCCATAGAACTTCTCTCCTGTCATGTATTGTAGAGTTCATTCTGTCTTTTAGAATAAATGTAGATAAAATTACTAAGTTTATATACTTTCCCATTTCAAATGAGTATGAATTTATACAATATTCTAGTGGAAAGAAACCGTGCCAGTGGCAGAGAGGGTGGAATTAAGATCTTAAAGGTCCTTTCAACCCAAATCATTCTGTGATTCTACAATACTCTCTGCAGAAAATTTTTATTTTCATTTTCATTTTCTGTCAAAAGTGCAATGCTTTTTCTCAGTACTTACACATTCAGGTTATTTTTATTTTATTTTTTTTCTAATACTCTTAGCATGTTCTTTCTCTTTGGGATAATTACATTTTCTAATCACACACATTTCTTAAAAATGTTAATCCAGAGATGAACCCTTTGTGGTTAAGATTGCTGTATCACTTGTAGTTGTGTACTTGCTTAGATTTCTTATGGGCTTGCTGTGAGTTTTCTCTGAGATCTCATCCATATTTTCATATTTTCATTTGTTATCACTTTACAGTTTGGTGTGTCTTTCACCTGATTTTTTCTATTGATTTTCTAAATCAGAGCATTCTTGAGTCTTGCTTTGTCTGATGTTTGTTTGAATAAATTCTGTACATTCAATGAAGAATATTTCTTTCAATACAGTAATGTTTTTGATACTCTTGAGGACATTTTCAAGTGTGGATCTTGTGATTAAACATGTGAGCACAGGAACCCATACTTTTGAAACAGAGTATATTGTGAATATTTCAGGTGAAACATAACATATTTTCCAGTGTTTGGTATTATAATTGAATACATTTATAATATAGAGGAAAAAAACTGTAGAGAAAATATGCCAAAAGAGGTTTGAATACATGAAGGAATTTAATAAGTAAGTGCAAGTTACACTATATAATTTTCATTTGTTATGAGAGGGATTTTCAGGCTTTTCTGTTTGAAGAAATCTAAATATCTTTTTGAAAAACACTTTTCATAATAAGGCTTATCATTTTTATATCAAAGATCTGATGGTTTTCAACATCAGTTCACAACTTTATTTTCCTTCCAGGATATCTTAACATTTATTGCTAGTTGTTGGTGGCTGCTTCCCCAGGTCTGTCCTGGGGGGACCCTTGGCACTGCCACTGACTGTCCCAGAGAGGGATCCCGTGAGGAACGGCCGTCCAGGGGCCTCAGGCAGTTTCCAGCCAGGGGTAACCCCTGGGAGTGGTCAGAGGCTTCAAGTGATCAGCTCTTTTAGATGTGATTTCAGCTCTGTGATCAGCTCAGCTCAGCTCACTCATGGGTTACCCCAGCCAACACACAGACGAGAGACAGGAGGCCGTGTAGCATTCCACAGAGTCCTTTATTGGCAGGCTTCAGCACAGGGGGGCAGTGATAGTCAAATCCCCTGAACTGGGCAAAAGCTGGAGTTTTTATAGGGAAGGGGAGTTGGGAAAAGGAACAATGGTTTAAGACCAGGGTAAAATGGTTAAAGACCAGAGTAAAATGACCAATAGCTTACAGGGAGATAACATGGGGTCCCAAAGTAGGAAGGGGTCCACAGCTTACTCACCATGACTAAGTAGTTTTGTTTTATCTTAGGGGACAGATCTCCAAGGCAGAAGACATTTGGAGGACTGGTCTCCCTCCAGCTAATTATTCTTCCACTTCTTTTGTAAGGGAATAGTGCTGAGCATATTGACATTTCCCGTCCTATCTGCTCAGTTTTACTTTCCTTGACTTCTTCCTCTATTTTTGCTGTGTTCAATGCATCAGACACAGTGTTGATGCTCAACAGGCTGACTTTGTGATGTGGGGCAGAGGAGTGCTGATGCTGTAAATATAAGGAAGCCCTGACAACCTACTGTTGTCACAAGGTTCTCTATTGCCCTGATCAATGAGTCCATCTCCATTATGGGAAGAGTTTCATGGAAAGACTGCTTCATTTTATTTGGATTTTTTAAGTAGAATTTTTTGTTCATAGATTATGTCAGGTAAAAAAACAAAGGGTCTGAAGTTCAGCCTCTTGATACAGTTGTAATATTTTGTTTCTGTTAAAAATTCTGGCCAGGATGTCAGCTATGACAAGGGTATCTGTCTGCAAGGTACTACTTGGAACACATCAAATGAGATTTGAGGCAGAAACCTTCAAAATGTCAGATTGTCTACTCTATCAGAATGCTAACAGACCTCTGTGCATCCAGTTGTGTGTGACTTACGTCACAGAGTGTCACAGGTTAACATCAGTGTAGACAGATGTGTATATTAAAAACAGTTGACCATAGTGTCCCTGAGGAAAAAGAAAAAACACATTAAAAATACGATAAAAATCCTATTCCATACATGTTGCTGCTTGGTCCAGCCCAGGGAGTGGCAATGGATCCTTGATGGCAGGGTGACAAGGACACATGACATAGCTCGCCTGCAGGAATGACAGCTAACATCCACAACAAAGAAGCAGGAATGACAAAGTAAACTCAGAAAGCAAAACTTTAATAATGTACAAATAAAGGGATAAGCTGCATATACTACAGGGAAACTTCAAAGACCTCAAAATAGGGAAAACACGACAACATATACAGTGCTGGCTGAGGGCAGGGAACCAATAAATAACAAGAACTACAAACATTACCTTACATGGAAAACATAACTAACCAGTCACTAACAAGAGCTCAAGACATCATCTTATTTGGTGTAAACATATTAGCATAACCTTTCCTATGATTCCGTACCCCTCTCCATAACCTAGCTGGATGTTATCTTCCTTAGCATCCTGTTTCCCATCGTCTCAGACTGATGCCTCCTGTGTACTCAGTTGAGGCCAGTTGTACTCATCCATCCCAGCCAGTCCGACTCCCACACATACACCTGGGAGAATAGCACATTACTTGCAGTCAGGTTGTGGATGCTAACTCTGAAACAGAGAAGCACAGTGCCTGTGTAAATTACAGGCCACATAACTTTCTCAGTCTTGCCTGAGAAAGTTGCCTGGGAAAATCATGGAGAAGAATTAAAACAATCCTCAGAGACAGAAAACAGCCTTGCAGGTGCTGTTTGTCTGTTCCTTGTTTTCTTTGCAGGAAAAGGTCAGGGGGTGGTGTGCCCCACTGACCAATGATGGTAATGTATTAGTTTGCTAACCAATAAGAGTTTCCTTTCTATACTTTCCACATATCAGTCTATAAAAAAAGACCTGAAGTAATAAACTAAGAGAAATTCTCCAGATCAACTCCTAGAGAGTCTGTGTCGTTCAATCTCACCGTCCCCAATAGAACGACATCAGGTCCCTGAACTGGTGATTCAGATAATGAAATCTGTCCTTTTGACTAATATTGCATATGGAACAATATACTGGAGACAAAAGCACAGCAGCTCTCTTTGTTATTTAACTTTTTGGTGTGTATTTACTTCTGGCATATGGTACTGATCTGGCAGTTTTTAGAAGATGAAACCTTGTTCACAGGATCTATCTGGTATTGCATATTCATAAACAGATATACATATTTAAACTTTCACTCAGACTAGTTTGCATATTCTAAGAACTATTTTACATGACTCCTCCTTGAGACTGCCTCTTTAGAGCATGTGTACTCCTTGGCTGTGGTTTCGGTCTGTTCTTATTATCACCTCCAGTTTGGGTTTTGGTCCATACTTTCTTCAGATGGTATGTGCTGATAGTTGGCATATCAATAGCAGGGGTTTTCATCATATGTCCATTGGATGTTATCCCAACCAATCAGGCAGTTCAAGCATAACCATCAGCTATTCTGTGTTCAGCATACTACCATGCCTATGTTTAGTTAATAGAAATAATAACTATAGCAAAGCTTCTTTAATATCCATTTCAATATTTTGCAAAAAGCCTATTTTGTAATATGTATTCACAACACCCTGATCCTCTAACATTTTGAGATAAGCCTTAAGTTCTGCATAGTACATGAGCTCATTGAGAAAAAATGAGAGAAGAATGAGGATTATTCATTGTTCCTATTAAATGTAAATCCTTTCAACAATAGCTTAGCCCAAAAGCAGTGTTACTTCACAGGAAAGTTTACTTTGGACAGATGTGCTTAAAAAGGCTGATCTATAGTCTTTAACTACGCTGAACAATCCCATTTCCTTCTTTCCTCCTCACTTACCTGCTCATGCTTAAGGGCCCTGTTTATCCAAAGGAAGCAAGTAGTACTATGCTGGTTTTGCACTGTGGTAACTAAAACTATCCAAAGTGCCAACACTTTGAATCAGGAGAGACAACTGACAGGCTTGGAAAAATATATGTGGGATTGTGTGATGCTGACATAGGTACCACTAGCTCTACAACCACAGTGTAATGGGATGCTCACACAAGGAATTCACCCAGGAACCTTGTGGTTCTGCTCTGTAAGTATGACAACTTACATAGCTGACCATTCAATTTGATGTCATACTCTGGGAAGCACTTTTAAATCCACTTCCTATTGGTCTTCAAAACCAGGAAAATTCCTAGTAGGAAAATTATATCATACTTGAACAAAAAATGATTTCTCTCTGAAGTTGAAAAATCATGCACACACTAGCTAGAAAATGAGCGCAGAATTTTCAGATAGGGATCCTATGAATCTTTGAAATTACCTTCATTACAGCTAGGAAAGAGTAACTACTGTATCCTACATACGGACTTGCTTTGTTTACAGTTTTCTTCTCATTCTTCCTATTTATAAAGACAGTTGGGTTCTCTTTATTAGCCTTTCCCCTTGACATGAGCTGGACTGAGTAATCAAATAGTTTCCATTTATGACTGATTCCATAACTAATTTTTTAATTTATTTCTTTTTTTTGCGTAGGAAACTAAGAAGAGCATCAAAAGATACCTCCACAGAAAACTAGAATTTTATATTAGAATAGCCATGTATAAAATGTAACAATGGAATATTTTCAGAATAAATTTCTACTAGTGTATTTCAGAAGCACAGCTTGCTGGTTGTTTGCAATTTAAAGCAGAACCAAATAATGATTGAGATATAACACTGTACTTTCATTAATAGATGGGAAAGGAGGTTAATGGTAGTTGGCGCACTGAATATGATTTCCTGGCTCAGCTAAAGACTTCCTCTCTTGCTATTTTACATAACCGCTCATCCTTATTTCCTACATCCTTTTAAAAAGTGGGCCAAAGGAATGCATAATAAAAGCAGTAATTTCCTCTCTAATCAACGAGATTGACAGCTTCTGAAAAACTCTGTAATTATCAATATTTGCTGTACCATGCTTGTTAACAAAGTTAAAACATTCTTCACCACCACCATATATTTCCAAATCTGTTTCAAAATCCTGTGTGAATCTAAGGTTAAAGAAATGGAAGTTGTAGCAGCTCTTACCTATTTGTAAAATATTTCCCTAAAGAAGCTAAGAATAGACCCAAGAGTGAATGATTTTCCAGGTTTGAAAAATAGGGTGGAACAATCACCCTATATTTATACATATGAATATATATTAAAAAAACCCTTTGTTTATATATATAAACTGACTTCTTCAGTTTATAAGTTTCCCATTATTTGGGGCTTATCAGGGTGAAAAACTACACTTTTCTCATCAATTTGCATACGGAAATGTGTGCAACACACACACTCAGACACCAGCAGTGAAATGTGAAGCCATGTAAAACTCATTGTATCACAGGTTTGGAACTCAAGCTCATAATTATATTCATGAAAACAACTGCTTTCCTTGTTTCTTTGTGTAGTCTTTTCAAGTGGGATGATTATCTAACATGCATTAAACGTCACAGGGTTTTGAAAGACCAAAAATAACAGTCTATCACAAAGGTACTTAAACACAGATCTTTAATGGGACTGCACACATGCTTTAGGCTGTACATGTACCTAAATTCTGAACTGAATCTAGACCCTGAGGAGGAAAATAAATCCCAGCTGCTCAGACCCTAATTTTCTTTCTTTATTTGGAAGAAATAGATATAGTAGTGTTTACAGAGAAAAGGCCTTGTCCTAGGTTGATTATGATGTTAAATTGTATCCCCATTTGTCCACCTAACCCAGACACAGGTTTTGTATTCTTAAAATTTCATCTGAGAATAAAAGTGAGTGGAAAAGAAGCACTGAGTCTGTTATCAGAGACTGTACTTGCTCCCCCCGCATCGGGAGTTTTGACTACAGCACAGACAGACAACAAGACACAGATCGCCTTGGCTTTCCAACTAGCCGGAGCAGAGAGGTCTTCCTGGACTGTTTTCTTTCCCTTTTTCTGAAACGAATCGAACCTGCTCTGAACTGGGGACTCGGGGGAGCACCGGGAGCTTGCACCCGTGGACTACCGGGAGCCCAGCCTGGGCAGCGGCATTTTCCAGCGCCAGAAAGACTGATAACAGAGCAAACACCCACAGGAAAGAGACCCTCTGAAGTTTGTCATCACTTCTGAAGGGCGAGAGGTTTTGTAACTTGATATCATTCATTTTTGTGCTGGGTAGTGCTGTGCCTGTGAAATAAACAGGTTTTTTCCACTTCTCTCAGAGAAATCCCTTCCGAACCCGAACCACCACTTTGGGGGTGGGAGAAAAGGGCTACGTGGGTTTGCTTCCTGGGGGGGGGCCATTGGAGGTTTTCTCCCAGATTCGCCCTAAACCAGGACAGGCCTGCATATGATTTATAAGATTTTCCAGAAAATACATTAAAAAGCATTATGGGATGCAATTAATCAGTGTCTGGATTACTCAGGATACTAAATGCTTTTCTCTTTTCTATTTTCAGCAAGTAAGAGAATAGATGAGGTATAAGTATGGCACATTTTTCTAACTGATGGCTTAATTTTCTAGCACCTTTCCTTGATTTATATTCCTGTGTTTATCCAATTTCCTTTACAACATCATCCAAAGTGGAAACACTAGGTACTTGTTATTTAACCTCTAGGATACCTTCAGATACTGGCAGAACAAAGTGGACTCATATTCTTATTGTTGCTTTAGATGACAATTTGGCAAAACTGAATGGCTGCAGCATAAGTTTATTCAATGTTCTTACCATAAAAATATGGACAGTACAATTTTTCCTTAGAAGAAATATTTTTCTTACTAGGAAGAATGGTTGCCTAAAAAAGCCTCCTGTTCCCACTAAAATAGATAGGAATTTTGACATGGACATGCAAGGCGAAGAACACTAGTTCCTAGTTCATTAATTTCCTGGTATTGGACTGAGCTGTGCAAGAGTCTGGGAACAGTTGGCCAATATAGCTCATAATTTATTTACCAAACTATGTATATTTACACTGGAGAAAGAAGATTCTGTTCTTTAGCTGAAGCATTTCTGGTTATCTCACAGCCAGCTCAGAGACAGTGATTTCACCATAGTCTGTCCCTCCTGACTTCAGTTTGCAATAAAATCAAATAACCAACTGACAAAAAGCTCACTGTGAGCAGCAATGAGCTGGGGTTTCCACATGATCAGCCAAATGCTCATGCTTGTTTCACAAATTAATTTTTCCCTTCACTATCAGTGTAATATATTTGATAGCAGCATTGGATAACACATAGCATATCAGAAATACCTTGCAAAACCTGATCTATACCCCCAACCTTTCCAGTTTCAAGTCGTCTTTGTTTTGAAGATGACTCAAGTTACAGGTTGGGGATGGGTCCTAGCTACGATGCATGCAACCTTGAAAATATGTATCTTTTACTTGGTGTATTGGCATGTCCAGGGACACAAGCTGAATTTTGATCTTGCCATAGTTTAAAAGAGCCACAGTAAATGTCAATGCAGATGAAAATTATCAAATTTTGTTAGACTTCTAATGCCTTCTCTCAACTACCATGTGTATCCAACAGGACAGAAAACTTTTTGAACTGTCCTAGCGCAAAGGAATTTCTAATGTAGAATGTATTGTTGCAACAATAAAAATTATGAGCTGTGTCAGAAGGCTGAGTAAGTGAACTAGTGACACTGCTTTGTACCTTTTAGTTTGAGTACTGTCTCACTCAGATGAGTCACCTGAACATAAGCAGAAAAGACAGAGCCTGTCTTTTCTATCTTTTCTATCACATTGAATTCCCAGAAATTGTTCTTTTGGAATATATACACCTCCCTTGCATCAAAAGAACTCTGACTTCTGTAGTGCTTGAACATATTATTCTGTTCTACTACATTCACAACTGGAATAAATGTTATATGATCTTTGAAAAATTTAAAAATGCAGTATGTATTTTTGCCTTTAATACTTTGAGTATATCTAGACTTTTTCTTCTGACTATGAGGGCTAAATCCACCTGTTGGGGGTTAAGTGTCCTTCATTTTGTTCCTTCTCACCTTTAGAATTTTCCCCATTACTTTCAGGGAAACCTGACTGCTGGCACTTATTGGATGCTTGAGAAGAAAAAGAGTTTGGCTGGGCCCAGGGGGGAAGCAGGGCAGGTAAAAGGGAGGGTGGGGGCAGCTGCTAGCTGGCTTGTTTCTTCAGCTTCAGAGCTTCACACACTCAGAGCTTGGGGAATTTCCCATAACTCAGACAAAGCTGCTGCTTCTTGTTGTTGTTGTTGCTCTTCTTCTTCTTCTTCTTCTTCTTCTTCTTCTTCTTCTTCTTCTTCGTCTTCTTTGTCTTCTTTGCCTTCATCTTTATTGCCTTGTCTTCTTCTTCATCTTCTTCTTCTTCTTCTTTGTTGTCTTCTTCTTCATTGTCTTCTTCATCTTCTTCTTTGTCTTCTTCTTCTTTGTCTTCTTCTTTGTCATCATCTTCTTCTTCATCTTCCTCTTCGTCTTCTTCATCTTCTTCTTCTTCATCTTCTTTGTCTTCTTCTTCTTCGTCATCGTTGCCACCTTCTTCGTCATTTTCTTCATCTTCTTCTTCTGCACTATATTAGGAATGGCTGCAGAAGTACGACACAGGCTTTCTAGTTGGTTTGCACAAGAGAGCAAGTTTAATTATTCCCAATCTTCTTTCATAGACAGGTCCGAGAAGGTCCAGGAGGTAAAACTCCCATTGGTCATTAAACCAACACATCACACAACAATACAATCACTGGACAATTAGAAACGACACCTCTTGACTGTTTCTTGCAAGTAAACAAGGATCCAAACAACACCTGCAAAGGTTCTTTTCCTTCTCCAAGGACTGTTTTGATTTCTCCTTATGATTTCCCAGGCCACACTTCTCAGGCCAGTCTGAGAAAGTTATGTGACTTGGTTTCATACAAGCTCAAGCCTGAAGCGTAAAAATCTCTTATTTGACCATTGTCAGTTCCCACATTCTTCTTTTTTTCTTCTTCTCTTTCTTCTTTTATTCTTTTCTCCTGCTTCTCTTTTTTTCTCTTCTTCTCGTCTTCTTTTCTTCTCTTTTTTCTTCTTCTCTTTTTTCCTCTTCTTTTTTTCTTCTGCTTCCCTTTTCTTCTTCTTCTTCTCTTTCATTTCCTTTTCTTCCCTTCCTCTTTTCATGTTCATCTTCTCTTCTTGTTCTTCTTTTTTCTGTCTCCATCTTTTCTTTTTTCTTATTTTCTTCTTTTCTTCTACTTTTTTTCTTCTTCTGTGTCTTCTTCACCTTTTCTTCAATTTTTCTTCTGCTTTTTTCTTTTTTCTTCTTTTCTACCTCTTTTCATCTGTTTCTTCTTCAGCTTCTCTTAATCTTCTTTTCTTCTTCAGCTTCTTCTGCTTTTCTTCTCATTTTCTTCTTCTCTTCCTCTTTTTCTCCTTCCTTATCTCATTTTCTTCTGCTTCTTCTTTCCTTCATCTTCTTTTCTTCTGTTCTTCTTTTCTTCTGCTTCTGTTATTTTTCTTTTCTTCTCTTTCTCTTTTCTTCTTTTCTTCTCTTCCTCTTTTCTTCTTCAACTTCTCTTTCTGCTTCTGTTCTTCTTTTCTTCTGTTTTTCTTCTTCCGTCTTTCTCTTTTTTTCGCCTTTTCTTTTTCTTCTCTTCTTTTCTTCTTCTCTTCCATCTACTTTTCTTTTCTTCTTCCCTTCATTTTTTCCCTATTTTCTTTTCTTCTTCTTTTCTTCTTCTATTTTTCATCTTTTCTTCTTCTCATCTTTTCTTCTTTTTTTCTCCTCTTCTTTCCCTTTTCTTCTCTGTCTTCTTCTTTTTCTTCTTTTCTTCTGCTTTTCTTATTAACTTCTTCTTATCTTCTTTTTCTTCCCTTCTTCTTGTCTTCTACTTCTCTTCCTCTTTTCATCTTTTCTTCTTCTTTTTCTTCTCTTATTTTTCTTAATCTTCTCCTTTTCTTCTTTTCTGCGTCCTTTATCTTCTATAAAGGATAAAATAAATATCTTCTATAGATAAATCTTTTGTTTATTTTCCTTTTTCCTTTCTCTTTCTTTTCTCTTTTCTTTTCTTTTCTTTTCTTTTCTTTTCTTTTCTTTTCTTTTCTTTTCTTTTCTTTTCTTTTCTTTTCTTTTCTTTTCTTTTCTTTTCTTTTNTTTTCTTTTCTTTTCTTTTCTTTTCTTTTCTTTTCTTTTCTTTTCTTTTCTTTTCTTTTCTTTTCTTTTCTTTTCTTTTCTTTTCTTTTCTTTTTTCTTTTCTTCATCTTCTGTTCATCTTCTTTTCTTCTTCTTTTTCTTCTTTTTATTCTTTTCTTCTCCTTCTCCTTCTTCTTCTTCTATTTCTTACCTTCTTCAATTTCTTTTGTTTTCCTTTTCTTCTTTTGTCTGCTTCATCTTTTTCTTTTTCTTCTTTTATTCTGATTCTTTTCTTTTTTACTTCCCCTCTTTTCTACTTTTTTCTACTTTTTTCTTCTTTTCCTTTTCTTCTTTTCCATTTCTTCCTCTTTTCATTTTCTTCTTCTTTTCAACTTCTTCTTTGTATTTTATTCTTCTTTTCTTCTCCTTTTCTTCTTCTTCCTCTTTTCATCTTCTTTTTCTTCTGTCCTGTTATCTTCTTTTTCTTTTCTTCTTTATTTCTTCTTTTTATTTTTGTATCCCTTTCTTCTGCTTCTTTTCTTCTTTTTCTTCTTCTTTGTTTCTTGTTCTTTTCTTCTTCTTTGTCTTTGTCTTCCTCTTCCTTATTCTTCTATTTCTACTTCTCTTCTTCTTTTTATTTTATTTTTTTTCATTTTCTTATTTTTCTGTTTACTTCTTTTCCTTTTCTTTTTCTTCTTCTTTTCTTCTTCTTCTTCTTTGTCTTCCTCTTCCTTTCTTATTCTTCTCTTTATTTTTCTGTTTTTTCTTTTCTTCTTCCTGTTCTTCTTTTTGTTCTTATTTTCTTCTTCACTTTTCTTTTCTTCCTCTTTTCTTCTTTTTCTTCTTCTTTTCTTCTCCTTCTTCTTTCTTCATTTATTCTTTTTCTTCTTTTTCTTCTTGTTCTTCTTGTTCTTCTTGTTCTCCTCCTCCTCCCCCTCCCCCTCTTCCCCCTGTTCTCCCTCCTCCTCCACCCCCCCCCAAGGGGTTTGTCAAGCAATGCCTGCCTGTTTGTCAAACAACAAATTCCTATCCCCATATCTTTGCTGGGAGCCCCTTAATCTCTACATTATAATAATTAGGATGGAGGGAGTCTACACTTATCATTCCAAGGGAATTCCTGACCTCCGTAGCAGACACCAGTCTTTCAAGCCAAGACACAGCAATATTTGTAAGACCCCCAATAAAACAGACAACAGTTGAATAGAAAATCTCCAATGAGAGTTACTCAAAGGAAGTAACAGAGATTTAGTGTACAGGTGGTCAATATTTCAGACTGACCTATGGGAAATTCAGTTTTCTATTATTACTAAATAGAGTGGAGGCAATCTTCTGGCTTCAGAGTCAAGCTGTACCACTGCTAGGGAACCCATAAAGTGCCTTTTAAACATGGTCCCAGAATCCAATTCGCAGCAGCAGTTAAATGTAATTTACTCAAGAACATGAATAAAACTTCAGTATGAAAAAGGTAATATACTATACATTGGACCATTGGTAAGGAGGCTCACTAAGACAAGACATATGGGAAAGGAATAGTAAGATCATACACACTGGATAAGGTGTCATTCTCAATAGTTTTAGCAAATAGAAACTACTTGCTGACTTGACAAAACTGCCCTTTGTAGCATCATGGATGGGATGGTGAGGTGACACTACCTTCTGAAAGTCATCTCCAGCAGGGAGCCTCTTAGCCAGGCAGCAGACACTCACACATGAACCAACACAGCAGCAGTAAAAATGAGAGAGGATTTTGGTATGGTTGTCCAGAGGGGGTTTATTCACAACCACTGCAGGGGAAACCAGACACCAAAGGGCAGGGAACACAGGAGGGTCCAGATTGTATATGGGTCTAAGGGGGTGGATCAGAGGGTCATGGTCCAATAAGGATAAGGTAAAGTGGTGCATAGGCAGGGTTAGGGAAAGGGAGAACCATGGCATAATGGGCAAAGAATTGCAGCAAACTGAGGCCAATGGGGAAACAGGGAAGGGAGAACTTTCTATGGGGAAGACATAAAAGGTAAAAAGGGGAAGGACAGCCAACACACCAACTGGGTATATAGCAGCAGGGTACATTAAAATGGCTGTGCAAAGAACTATGGGGGAAGATGTTTCCTTATATTTTCACATGGGGGAAAGGTTTTTCTTTTATAGTTTCACCTTACACCTTGGAGACTTCCTTCCATACCATCACTGCCCTTGGCTCCAGAGCCTCCACAGCCCTTCACTGCAGAAGAACTTTCAGGAATACATCTTGGTTTGCTTATTTTTCTATCCCTCTATGAGCTGGTAATTGCAGCCTGAAAATTTTTATAATCTCAGTCCCAAAAGAATATTGAATAATTTAAGGGATTTATGCAAGTTAAGCCTGGCACAACAATAACTAGCCTTGCAGGCATGGGAGAAAAATAATAAGACTTGTCCCTTCAAAACTCTTGCTTCCTCATAAGAAAATTTAGAGTCAATAAAACCTCCTGCCAGATCTTTCCAATCATTCACAAAATTCTAAAATAAGAAATTTAGCAGTCTTGTCTGAAAGATAAGAACAATACCAGAGAAATCCATAGCACACTTCTAGAAACAGGCCAACTCTTAGGTTCTGACAGACTTAGTTTTTCAGCTTCACTACTCCCAGGATGAAGTGAGAGAGGTTCGTTCTCTGTGTGTCTGGGCTTGTCCAAGCTCTTGAAGCAGCTGAGTGTAACAGTAGCAGCAACATATGATAATGTACATTTTTGTGAAGACTGTATTTTTATTTGTTCTACATAATGCAGAATTAGAAAGATACCATGCCTGGTTTATCTGCATTTATGCCAGATTTGCTGGTATTGGGATCAGAGCAGGTGGGGCCAACTGAGAGGTGTTAAATGTGTAAAGGGTGTTATATTGCATAATCAGTCTCATGGAAGGGTGAGACATTTTAGATGTTATATTCAACACCATCACATTAGATGCCATCTTAATTCTAGTTACAATGTCTTATATAAATTTCTTAGCTAATCAAAAAATTATACAAAGCTCACCAGCATCTTCATAAACCAATTATTGATTGCTTTGTCTCACGCGGTTCTACTGCAATGCATCGTTTCTCATCCAATCATATAACACTACAGAAACTTACATTACTACATCTTTAATTTCTTACTAACTCTATAACAGGTTCTATTGCTAAACTTTAACATTTCTACTATCTTGCTTAACATATTTATTCACTTATATAAGGCATATTTCTACTTGCTTAAAACATACTTCTGCTTAAGCTACAAACTTCTGTTCTTAATTCATGTCTGTGTGACTTTATTGTTCTAAAGCTTCAAGCCTTCTCCAGGGTCTCAGGTCAAGCTCTGTATCCATCTCTATCTCTGAGCCTGCATGCTCAAGGCTCTGAGAGCTCTCTGTGCCTGCATTTCCGAACAGCTGGTAGAGCTTATGCAGTCAGGGGATGCAACTTTGCTATGTTCCTAGTCTTATAGTGAGGCCAGCAATATCTTGTAATATATTTAACTTCAGGGACCATTTTTTAATTTCCTGTTTTGGTATTTGGCTCTTTTGTGGGGTCAGAATGAAAGCTATCACTACTTCATTACTGTACTTCGCAGAAAGAGAATCATTCCTCCAGCAGGGATTAAAAATACCCCTATAAAATGTAGTCCAGTGTTGTGAACAGATTTTGCAAAGCATAGACTACTGAAAATTTCAGGTTACTGTGATACAATGAAAAATCATATTGCATGAACACTCAATAAATTATTGCATCTCTTATAGTACTTCTGTGATCATTATAAGCTATTCATCTTACCATAACCTTCAAGCCATGCTTTTCTGATAACACTCTGTTATCAGAAGTCCAGAGTTTGGATTGATGTAATTTGACATGGTTCTGATGAGATTCTGGGAATCTAATGAGACAATCAGACATGAACAACACAACCCTTCCAGCTAACTAGGTTTGAAAAGAACTAACTAGAGAAAAGAAATATCTTGAAACATAAATGATACATTCAAAAAAAGAAATAAATAGCCTAGCTCAAAACCATCTCTATTAAGCAATGCAGAAAAAAATGTCAAAATTCAAAAATGCTAAAGAGATTATATGAATCCTCTTAGCTGTGACTATGTCTTAGATACATGTTAATGAATATCAATATAAGAATTAACACCAAGTTAAAATACAAAGCGAACAACATACTAGCTATGTATGTATATAAACCCAGAATATTAACTCCGTTTTGGACAATAATATCAAACTTTGATACTGCTATTTTCTTTAAAATAAATAAACATGTTATAAAGTCTTTAGTATAATAAATATCTACCCTTAGATGGAATCACTATTGCCAACTTTGAAAATATTCACTAAAAAGATCTCTTGAGAGAAAAGGATTTAAACTACAATTTTGCACATATACACAGTAACATCACCCTTATTTAAATTATCACTTGTAAACCTAGTGGCAGAATGAATTTCTATGCCCCTAATCTCTAGTAAAATAAATATTATCATATTAAGTGTATCCTATAGACTCTGCTTGCACTGAAGCAAAAATATTCTTACTGCTTATGATGACATAGATAACCTTAAAATAAGAACTGGGTATAAATGACCCCAGCATTTTCATGCAGAAAGAATCCATTCATCTCAAGAAGTGGTTAACTCTGCAGATATATTGGTGGTGGTTTAGATGTCTCTATTTTTAAATATAGAAGGATTTAAATATAATGTGTTATTTTCTATCTACTGATATCTATGTGCTTTCCAAATAAATTTTGCATATTCACATATGATGAATGACTCTATTTTTCTCAAATTTGTTGTTTTAATGTCTTCTGTATTGGTATTATGTGTTGCTAATGAAAATTTTTAATACTTTGAATATGGGAGACACAGGAGTAAGAAATAGAGTGAAATAAAATACAGCAAAGAACAGGGTTCTGCTTTTGACATCTCTTCCTGTCTGAAGTCCTTCACAGACTATGTATGCATATATTCACATCTACATCTATTAACACATGCATATACATACGTACATATATACACACATACATACACACACACACATATATAAACACACACACATATATATATATATATATACACATACACAGACATAAGCATATGTAGACACTTGCAAGCAATGCTGCATTATCATCCAATTATAAAAGATACTTCTGCCCAAATTAAGGTGCAAACAAGACCATATGCCAAAGTCAACAGTATGGATTTAACAGTAAATGTTCAGAGGTTCAGAGATAGAAAGAAATGGGGAGAGAGTGGCAAGGGGGAACAGAAAGAGAATGAGAGAGATTCAACAAGGGTTATCACTACCACATAGATTCCTGTGGCACCCTGCCAGTCATTTTTCACTCTGGTCTTCTTTGTGGGGGGGAGCCCTGAATCGTTCTTCTGGAGGTATCATTTTTATACAGTATGAACCCTGGGTATCCACAGGGCACAGATGGTGTTCCCATGATTTGAGATGGCATGAGCATAAATAGTTGCTTCCTTCCCACTTCCCACTGCCTGCCATAGTGGCAATTTTTGTCCAGATGCTAACCAAACCTTTACCTCTATTAGGTCAAGAATCAGCTCCTTCCTGCTGTGGCATTTGTGCTTATCTCAAGTTCCATTGTGGTAACTTATGGGAACAGTGTTTTGAGATGTTTAACTGCATTCTTTAAGACTTCACAGATTATAACTAGAACTAAAAGAAAGCTAAAGAAACTGCCACAGGAGAACCATTGCAATGCAGCATAGCATGCCTAGGACAGGGTTTAGACCTCATTTTGAGTGAATTTAATTCACTCAAAAGTGTAAGGAAGTGTGTAGCTCAATACACTTTCTGAAGAGCTCTTCAGCTTCCTCTTCACTGGTGACTCCACATACTCCTGTAAGAAGATGTATTGGGTCTGGCTGGGGTAGAGTTCATTTTCCCATAGCAGTCCTCCCAGAGCTGTGCTTGGCATGGGTATGTATAAAGGTGTTGATGGCTCACCAGTGTTTTGGGTGAGAAGGGCTGGCACAGCATTGGTGATGTCTCTCAAACATACTGCTTCTCCATCGGTAGGCTGGGGGTGGGCAAGGTCTTGGGAGGGGTCACCACTAGGCTAGCTGATCCAAACTGACCAAAGGGATATTCCATACCATGTGACATTTGCTCAGATATAAAAGCTAAAGAAAGGAGGAGGAAACGGGTGACATTTCTTATTTACAGTGTTTGCATTCCAGAGCAACCACTATGCGTGCTGAAGCCCTGCTTCCTGTGAAGTGGCTGGACATTGCTTGCTGATGTGAAGTGGAAACTAAAATGATTGGCTTTTTCTCTTTACTTGTGCACATGCAAACTTTAACATTTGCTTTAGTAAACTGTCTTAACTCAACCTACAAGTCAATTTCCACCTTACTTTCTCTCCCCTGCCTAGCTAAGAAAGGGGGTGATAGAGTACCTTTGTGGGCACCTTTTATCTAGCCAGGGACAACCCACCAAAGTGTGATATGATTAATGTTAAACAAATGAAGTGTAGCTTTTTGTGGTTTCACAGAATCATTCAGCCTCTAAACAGCCAAGGAAATGAGCAAAAAAAAGTTATTAATTGGTGTCATAGTTTAGGGCAAATTTGGGAGAGAACATCCGAATGGGGTCCCTCCAGAAAACAAATTCAAGAGGCCCCTCCCCCAACTGGTTTGGGAAAAGATTTCCTGGGAGGAAAGTGGAAAAAAAAACCTGTTTATTTAACAGAAATTAAATAATATTAAACAATAAAACCTCTCGCTGTTCAATGAGATGGCAAATCCAGAAAAAGTCCTTCTCATGTGGTGTAGCTCGGCTCACTCAGTCACTTATCAGTCCCTCTGGCGCTGGAAAGTGCCAAGGCCCAGGCCCTGGTGGGCCACAGGAATGAGCTCCCAGGATTTGTCTGGGTTTTCAGTCCAGAGCAGGTTTGCACAGATCCAAGAAAAAGGAAAAGACCAGTCTGGGGAACTTCTCTGCATCAGCTATCTAAAAACTAACCAAAAGCAAAGGAGATCTCTGTCCCGCTGTCTGTCTGTGCTGCAGACAACACAGTCCTGAGCAGGATGCAGGGGAGTGAGGGCTCTTTCTGAACACAAACTGTGCACTTCTTCTTCCCCCACTTCACTGCCAGAGCAAATCTTTAAGGTGCAGAACTTAATATATAACATAAACAGAACAGGCACTTGGGGATACAAGCATCAAAAATCTCCCCAGGACACCTATACATTTAATATCAAAATATAATTGAAAAGAAACAATTTAGTTACATCTGCTGATGAAGTCTTTATCAGTTGTGCAAGCTAATCAAAAATGAAGTCTGGCTTAGGAAAGCCCCATTGCTTGCCTGTTGAAGACTTAGACTTTACTTGCAGATCACACATCTGGCTGTAGGGATATTAGGTACCTCTTTCAATTTGTATTTTTCATGCTGTCTTGGAAGACAGTGTAGAAGTCCCTGAGATGAAATACAAAAGCAACATTTATTAGCATTTTCAACATTGAAAATCCATGCCTAGACATGGAGAACAAGGAGAAGGACAGGCTAAGTAAGCTGGAGTAAGAGCCCAGTGGATGAACCCTCAGAATGAGGTGAAGGCTAATCATACAATTACAGACAGCTGGTTATGGTATATATGTAAGGAGACAAATTTATGTTGCTCTAAAAATCTTAATTACATCATTGCTAAACTCAAAGACTTATCCTCTGCTTGAGTGTTTAGTCTTATTGTTAAATGAAGAGTCTGAGTAAACTAAGCTGATATTTTTGCATGACTGCAGTTCTCTGCAGTCTGCACAGACAAAAGCCTTTTGTTTAGGGCTGAAGATACCAAGTCAGGTGCTGGTAACTGAACTTGCAGGGGGCTGTGGGAATTGTCACTGATACCAAGAAAGCCCAGAGTAACAGCAAGCTGCTGAATTTTCTTTCAAGGACTGCAATGAAATGACTGCACAACAATGAAATGAGCCACAACATTTTTTCAGAAAGGAAAACTATCTTTTATTTAGGAATATCTAAAGTGGCACTGTTTGAAAACACATCCTGTGGTTTTAGTATGGAAATTTTATTGATAACAGATTTCTTTCTGCTGACACATTAATTTTTCTTTAAAAGCTGGCAGTTCTTTGGCATTACCAAAATGGCGTAATTTAATTTTAGGAGAGACATTTTTTATGCCATGGTGTTTCAGAAAAACAAAGAATTCAGCTCAAGGCTTTTGTACACATAATGTTTGATGTAAAAATGGCTTCTGTAAAAGCCATTTTGAAATATTATATTGCTGCTGCACTTCATTTTGAAGCATTTTGTTAGTGTATCTACAAATGCAAACCTCCTTCATCTGACTTGAACAGTCATATATGGTAGACTACATAAATGAAGTTTCTCCTTTTTCTTATGATTTGCTTGCTCATGAACTTGATACTGCAGAAAGAAATGTGAATGTAATTTATATTGAAACAAATTTTTTTTTTGTATTTTTAAATTGAAATAAATAAAAGTTTTTATTTGACCATTTTTCTCTTTGTCCTTCTTTTAAAAAGGCATTTTAGCTGTAATAAGGGTTATGAGATCACCTTGAGCTTTTTTATTTTTTTATATATGATTCTGCACCTGAGTTTTCATTTCCTATGAAGAGGCACATGAAAGACTCAGTTAACAGGCTGCTCATCTTGGGATAATCACTTTTTCTGCCATTTCATTTTATGAATTGTGTGTCAATTGTTTTGATTGAAGTATGTGTTGCCTATATGTTGCATATACTTCATATATAAAGTATGAGCTAGTATTTTATCTATCCTCAAAGCACAGAAATATATTCCAATCCATCTTAGTATATACCTTGGATGCAGTTAAGATGGTCTTCAGTCTTTATTGAAACCTACAGGTGTTGTATAAGAGCAGGTAAAGAATAAACACATTAACAGATGAAGAACGTGAGGTAAAAACTGAGGAAAGGTTACAGGAAAATGGATAAAACTGCTTTCCAAATGAGCAAATGGCAAAATCACTATGGAAATTTATAACCCAGATCTTGAAAGGAAGCTCAAGCTAGTGCAGCGCTGCTAAAGCATCACAAGACAGTTCCTTTCTTCCTAAAAAGACAAATTTTCATAGAATTATAGAAACATTGAATCATATTATTTGGAAAAGACTCTAAAGATCATTGTGTCCAAATATTAAACCAGCACCCCCAAGCTCTCCAGTAAACCATGTCCCCAGTGGCCTCATGTGCACATGTCCTACCTGTGACTCCACCACTTCCCTGGACAGCCCATTCCAAAGCTTAACAAACTTTGCAATGAAGAAATTCTTCATGATGTAAAACCTGAACCTTCCCCAGCACAGCCTGAGGCCATTTCCTCACTGACTGCTTGGGAAAAGAGACCTACTCCCACCTTGTTACAGCCTTTTTTTAGGCAACTGTAGAGAGCGATGAAGTCTCCCCTGAGCCTCCTTTCTTCAGATTAAACAATCCCAGCTCAGCTTCCTCACCACCCCTCAGACTTGTGCTCCAGGCCCTTCACTAGCTTCATTGTCTTTCTCTGGTCTTGCTCCAGCACCTCAATGTCTTTGTTGTAATGAGGGCCCCAAAACTGAACACTGATTTGAGGTGTGGCCCTGTCAGTGCTGAGTACAGCAGGACAATCACTGCCCTGGTCCTGCTGGCCACAGTACTTTTAATACAGACCAGGATCTCATTTGATTTCTTGACCACCTGGGCACCTTCTCTCTCATGGTCAACCACTGTTGAGCCTCCTCCCCAGGTTCATTTCCACTGGGCCACTTTCCATACACTTTGCCCCCAGCCTGCAGCGTTGTATGGGGCTGCTGTAAACAAGGGAAGGCCCTTGTTGAAACTCATACAATTGGCCTCTGCCCATGGATCCAGCCTGTCCATATCCCCCTGCAGAGACTTCCTAATCTTCTGCGGATCAACACTCCCACACACTTTGGTGCTGTCTGAACTTTTAGAGAGCACACTCAATGCTCTTGGTCAGGTAATCAATAAAGATACAGAACACAACTGAGCCCAGAACTGATCCCTGGGGAACTCCACTTGTGTCCAGATATCAAGTGGGATGCAGCACCATGCATCAGCACTCCCCAGGCCCAGCCATCCAGACAATTCTTAACCCTGAGAAAAATGCACCTGTCCAAGCCAAGAGCAGCCACTTTCTCCAGGAGAAAGTTGTGGGAAATGGAATCCAACCTTTACTAAAGTCCAGGTAGAAAACAACCACAGCCTTTCCTTCATCCACTAGCTGGGCCACCTGGTCATAAAAAGAGATCAGGCTGGTCAAGCAGGGCCTGTCTTTCCTAAGCCAATGATGTCTGGGGCCAGTGCCTGAGGTCCCTAAAGGTATCATTCGATTCTTTAATGTCCTTCCTATATAACAACTGAAAACAAGGCATTAGGCCTAAAACATCAACAGGGCTCTTCAACTTGGGATGCACCTTAGCCTCCTAAATGTCTTTTTATGTCCCATCCAATGAGAATGAACAAATCCAACAATGGTCTGTATGTATTTGCTTGTATCTCCAAAAATGATAAAATCCCCATGCCCCAACAAATGAAAAAATCTTATTTTGATTTTTTCAACAGTTGAAGGAAATCTAGAAATCCCTAGCTTTGGAGTCCTTTCTCACTGAGCTTCTCAGTATTTTTATTCTGTGCTCTGAGATAGCCTTATGGCTACTGCTTGTGTTCAAGCTTCTAGACTCATGACCGTGTAATCCTCAAAGTTATCCAACTGACTGGAAGGCAAATGCAGTATTTCCATTAAATGCTGATTTGCCGTTTCATGAGAGACACAGGTTTCCACAGTCCTTTAGGTTACACTGGGTATGTTAGTCTTAGACACGTAAAAAGATACAACAGAATTCCAATATTTTTTAAAATGTCATGGTTCATGTTATATCTTTTCCAGAAAAACAATATTTATTCTGTGCCAGGAGAAATTTTGACAATTTTGACATCTTTTTAGAAGATACATGGTTTTTGGGAAAGTTTTCATCTGTTCATTTATGTATACCAGTGTGATCTTTTTCTTTAATTCAGCTTACTTGAACAAAAAGTGAAATAATTTCAGAGATATGGAAGAAATAAAAGAGCAGGACTCTTACATAAAGGAATCAAATATATTTGCTTTCTAATAGTGGGGTATCAGTGGTATTTATTCTATCTATATCGGTAGTTTTTGTTACTTTTTTGTCTGTTTTGTTTTTAAAAGTATCACTCTTGTCAGTGGACAGCTAGGAAAAAACCCAAAACAACGAGGATTCAAGAACACATCACTTGTACCTGAGAAGAAGTTCTGATAGAGCCTAAAACTGATTCCATGTGAGGGATCAGTATACACTCAATAGACACTTTTTAGGTGGCTTGCACAATGTTTTCCTGAAGAATTTTTATTAAAATGAATAGATAGGAGGCAACAAGAAAGTTTTCCTTGGGAAGACTATGTTCATATTAGAAAACTATCATTTGCAAAAGAACATCCTGCAACATCCCGGCTGTCTCTCTGCACTTCATATTTGGATGCTAAAGCTTTCTGAACACTAATATCTGTTTCTTCCATGACCCTTAACTGACAGGACTTTCTATCATTTTGCATTTGTTGAAGTTCATGTGACAAACCAAGGGTGAAATTACGAACATCATGAAATGTCATAATTTCATTTTAGGAAAAACAGCATGACAACAACATAGTTGGTAGCAATCTCTGTTGAATAAGAAGTCTGACTTCCTACACCTACAAGAGCAAATAATGGAAAACATGAACACCAAGAAAAAAGTCCAATGTCACCCTAAAGTCAACAGATGTGAGATATCAATATTAAAATATATCTTCCTTTATTCCTGAAAAGGACTTGAAGTAATTAAATTATTACAATAAGCAATCTCAATAAATTATCCCACACCTTAGAAGATAAAAATTATTCCATTATGTTCCCCATTGTGAATTCTTATAACCATGAATTTGGAATTTTAATTCCATAACTTCATGATTTTTCTTAGGCACAGGTTGCTTTACAAAACAGAATCTGAAGCAAAAATATTTGCTAATATATCTCTAATAAGTGACTACCAAAGAAGCAACAGGAGGCTGACTGAAACTGAGTATGATTTCTTTAAAATTACTCCTGAATATTCAAAGTAAACATCTTGCAGCACGTACCCAGCTCTCAAGATGATATTTAAGTTTGCCTATTTTCACTCCCATAGCAAATATTTTCTTGTATTGGACTATCATAAAAAACAATTTTTTCTCTTTTTTAATACTTTAAAATACTTTAAAATACTTTAAAATACTTTAAAAGTGCTAATAGTTGCGTCTTATGTTTTGGGTTTTTTTTTTTAAGTAAGTAGAAAATTAAAGTAAATCTCAGATCTGAATGAACTTCCTTTTTGTCAGCTTCTCTTTAACTTCAGAAGTAACTGGTTACAGACTTCAGATGGGTGCTCCAGCTATCAAGTAGAACTAGAAGAGAAACTTATAAAAGGGACCAAATATGATACCCATAGTGAAAAAATTTATATGAGGAGAAAATCAACACTGAGATTCTTCTTTCTGGAAATAAATGAGCTGGTAAGCTCATTATGAGGGTCTGCAAAGTCTGCAAAAAAGAGGAATTGCCTTTTATATCATGTATCACTATGACTCAATATGAGAAGCTGGAAGCACACTGGCCATCTTAACAGGTTCAGGACATGTATTTAACAGCAAAAGGCCATACATTTTCATACAGTTTATACTGTGTAACCTAGTGTCACAGAATATTTTATAGTTTAAAAAAAAGGGTTCAAAGGCTGGAAAAATTAAATTAAATGTCAAGTTATTGATGTTTTTAAATGCAGCAATCCAGCAGTGTTCTTTGATTTGGAAGTCCTTATATTGATGCATCATAGAAGCTATAAATATGTTACCTTTGGGAAGGCCTGAATATTAAACTCCTCAAAATCTGTTTCTCACTGCTGTTAGAGGACACCTACTGGTATTGGTAGGCCTGGGGTCCTATCTCTCAGGAAGGGTAAAAGATGGTTAGACTTCAACACTGAAAGCAGCATGCTCTTTTTCTGGCATGGGAATATGTTTTAGGGTGGTTAAGATTCTTTTCTTAACAGACCCTAAGAAATTTTAGCTTCCCTTGTGACAAGAGGGAGTCAAACAACTTTAACACAAAAGATTTTGCTCTTTGTTAGGCAATTAATATTCTTAATCCTTATCTTATCTAAAAATGCAACAGCCACTGTACAAGGAATTTTGCTTCTTAAGCCACCCAAGTCAATTATTAGTTCCTTGCAAAGCCATTCATATAACCAATTCCTGTTCCAAGAACACAAAAAACACTGAATGTTTATTCTTGCATGTCTTTTCATGTTGAAATCACTTGAGGAAGGACAGTGATGAGTGATGAGTTTTAAACAGCTTTTCATATCAGTTCAGTGTTTTTCTTTGCCTGATGATAGAATTTCATTATACAAAGCTTTAGTGCTGGTACAATTTGTTCCTGCTGTAATTTGCTTTTTTCAGTTTTGTTGCATAAAAGTCTCAAAAAAACCAATTTTTAAGGCCAGACAGCATAACAAACTACATGGTGAAGGAAAATGCTTCCAGCCAAGAAAAAGGGTATGTGTGATTATTGATTAGTGTTCCTGAGAGGTGGGCCTTTAAATAAAAAATACAGTGTTGTTGCCTGGTGCAAGACAGTTACCTCAGCAAAGTCATGGTGGGGCAAAAGTTACATGTTTCAAGCAACCCACAACATTTATAAAATGTGCCTGATCTCACTATATTATTATGAATATCTTCTTGTACATATGTAACAAAAGGAAATTTGTATAGAAATGTCTCAGCATGCCATGGTTGCAGCTTTTAGTGGTTTGGAATTTTTAATAACTAGTGAGCTTTAGAACAATAGAGCAGATAGATACTTCAGCAGAATAACGATTCCAAGTTGTCCTAGTCTAGGGCAAATTTGGGAAAGAACCTCCAAATGGGGTTCCCCCAGAAAAGCAAAATTCAAACGGCCCCTCCCCTCAACTGGCTCAGGGGAAAAAGAAAAAAATTTCCTTGGAGAGAAGTGGAAAAAACTGTTTATTTAACAGAAATTGAACCCTTTGATGCTCCATGAGAGCATGGTAAATCCAGGAAGAAAAGTCCTTTTCATGTGGTGTAGCTTGGCTTGCTCAGGTTCTTATCAGTCCTTCCGGTGCCGGAAAGTGCCAAGGCTCAATCCCCAGTGGGCCATAGGCGTGAGCTCCTGGGGTTTGTCTGGGTGTTTTTCAGTCCAGAGCAGGTTTGAATAGATCCAAGAAAAAAGGAAAAAAAGTCCAGGGAACTCCTCTGCCTCAGTTAGCTAAAACTAACTATTAGTAAAAGCGATGCTCTGTCCTGCTATCTGTCCGTGCTGCAGACACCACAGTCCAGGAGCAGGATATGGGCGAGTGATGTTCTCTTCCAACACAAACTGTGCACCACTTCTTCCCCCCCTTCACTCTCAGAGCCTGTCTTAAAGGTGCAAAACTTAATATATAACATAAATCAGGTAATGGGGGATACCAGTATCATAAAGTCACCCCAGGACACAAGTCAAATGAGGGCTCCAAAATAACCTCATACAGGGTTGTGTAAGCACCTATAACATGCGGGGGTGGAACTGGTTGGGGCCGACAATGAACCAGGGAAAAATCAGTGCAGTTAGGGTGAGAAAAAAATGATGATGGGAAAAATTATGTTAATGTTACCATTCCTTATAAAGTTCACACTTCTAGTTCCCTGTTCTAATTGGTTACCCCAGTTTACATATATGGGCATGTTTTGAATTCCCACTTTTGATTGGACTCTGTACCCTCTTTAAGTTCTCATTCACCCCATTTCCAGGTTTTCAAGGCTCCTCCCCATAGAGTGCATGGCTTATGTTCCTTTGTTATTTGACACGTTATTAAAGTTCTTTGTTTTTCTGAGATTGTCGTTGTACCTGTCACTGTTTTATTTTTCCACACAACCCCCATCCAGACCAGTCTTGGTGTTGTGTAGCCAAACGTTACAATAACACATCACTAAGATGCCCTAAGGTACTGTAGATGTGATCAGTCAGCTGGCTGTAATCACTATAACTCCACTGGCAAAACAATGGCTGGTCAATTCTTCCTTCATCCAAATGCCTCTTACCACTTCCCTGATAGGTTAAAGGCTTACATTTATATCTTATACTACTGGATAAGTATTTATTCCTTAAATCAAATATTCAAAGAAAAACACAAAAAAGCATTCTACTTGTGCTATCACAAGTTTGTTCAATGGCCTCAGAATCCCAGAGTCATTTTCAAATTTGCTGATAAACTGATTAGTACCTAATTTTGGAGGCACGACACATTGGTTTTTCAGAATCACAGGGCTGATTTGACTTATTTTAATATCATACATATTACGAATTACCTTATTAGAATACACAACTGCTACAAAAGCAGAATTAAGTGTCTCTTTTCAAGTAGTGGCTTCTGTCTTTAATATGAAACCATAGTTTTTTTGCAAGATATCAGCTTATCAGTGATGCAATTAGAGTCAGGGGAGCTCAAGTCAGTAAAAATGCAAAAAAAAAATATGTTTTAAAACATTGAGTAAAAAGCTTAATTGTATAAAGACCAAAAAGAAACCATCCTCTAGATTTTATATTCCTTAATGTTATTAAAAAAATTACACTGCTCAAAACAGAAGTTTTATAAAACAATTATATTAATTTTTATGATCATAACAGAAAATTAATGTCTTTCTTCCTAAGCATGCTTTCATTTGCTCCTTTGTATTAATTAAAACTAAATTCAAGTAGCAGAACAGCAAATATTTTCAAGAATCTATGGTTCAAGGTGAGTGGCTGGTGAGACTGTAAACCAAAATTGCATAATACTTACAAGCTTGTCCCTCACATTAATTATATTAAAAGAGGACTTCTCATGAGCACTATTTATCTTCCAAAACATAAGTAAATCTCACAACCACAATTTACTCACAAAACCTGAGCACTTGTGGTATGGCAGTGTCTGTCTTAGCATATATGTATCGCACTGAGAAATTTATCTTCAGCAGTAACTACAGGTTCCTTTTGAGTTCATAGACTTTTTTGCTTTATGCACAAAGATGGCTCCAGGGAAGGTTTAATTTAGAATACAGTACTGAATATCTTTTTTTCTCTTGTTGTTTCCCCTTTTTGCATGTAAATGTTTTGCTATGTCAGAGATACTGACAAAGTTATGTGCAGATTACCTAACCTTATTTATTTTTTCCTGGTGGAAAGGGGGTGGGGAGGATTCTGCACTAAGTCCAGCTTGTGCATATTCACTGCAAATCTCCTGTTGCAATGTTTTGGTTAGAGAAACCTGAAAACAAGGAGATTAATTAGAGGCAAGGCCACAGAGACCATGCATTGGAAGCTAAGCTGCCACAGAGGATTGGATTTTTCTCCTTAAACCATTTTTATATATTTTACGTACATTACATTTAAAAATAAACAAACAAACCAACCTACAAGAGACATTGCCACAGAATTTGATTGTAGGTGGAGATTTAAGCAGAAAAAGCTGCCTGGAAACCTTGCAATAGCAAAAAGATAATTCAAAATAAGCATTACTGTTAAACAAAATGAAGGACTCTGCAGCAACTTCCTATTGTTACAGGAAGCAAAAATTGATAGTGTGCATGGAAATACAGGAATAGAGTTAAATACCTAGTATGAGAAATTAACAAGGAAGAACAGAAAACCAAAAATGGTTATGAACATAGTGCCAAAAATAAAAAAAAAAAAACAAAACAAAACAACACAACCCACACTGTAATGATGTAATTAAAAATTCACTGGAGAGCTATGGGCTTTTTTTCCCCCAGCTGCCCAGGTTCATCTTATTGACCATATCAACCACAGTGTTTATGAAATGGCTCTAACATGTGTTACAACTAAGCTTGATCAGAGCTGGTCTTTATCACCAAATCATTAAAATCACCTGAAAGAAAAGTACACCTGGTTGTACTGTTACCTTTCTTTGATGAAAGGAAAGAGAAGATTATTATCTCAGCAGCAAGAAACCTAGGAGAGAAAGAAAATTTTTGAAAGAAGGTGTTATTTAACTCATAAATAGTTAAACCTCTTGTTTTACCAACATCACTCAAATAAAAAAAAAATCATCAGTCTGCCATCAACTTATATTTTTGGATTAGTGTAGTGTGATGATTGGTAGAACTGACATGCAAACAAACAAAAAATAATTTAACCAAAAGGTAAATTTGTGAGGGATGATTTTAGGCGACACATAATATTTTCTCAGTGCCCAAACTGTGTAATTTGGATTTTAAAATTGCAAAACTATGTGGAGGCTCTGGAGCCAAGGGCAGTAATAGTGTGGAAGGACGTCTTTAATATATGAAGTTAGAGCATAAAAGGAAGGTTTTCCCCCATATAAGAATAGAAGAAAGAATATTTTCCTATAGTTTTTTGTATCAACAGTTCATGGTACCCCAGTTATACGTACCCAGTTGGCCTGTGGGCCATCCCTCCCCTTTTTACCATTCATGCCTTTCCCCTAGAAACTTCTCCCTTCTCTGTTTCCCCATTGGCCCCAGTTTGCTGCAATCCTCTGCTCCTGTTATCCCATTGGTTCTCCCTGACTCCTCCTATGCACCACTTTACCCTGTTCCTATTGGACCCTAACCCTTGGCTACACCCCCTCAAACCCAAATATATCCCTGGACCCTTCAGTGTTCCCTGTCTTTGTTCCTGGTCCTCTTCAGTGTGTGGCTGTAGTAAACCCCACTGGAACTCCATGCAAAGACCCTTCCTTACTCTCCACCATTGATCATCTATCCATGGCCTGCTCGTGTGTGTGTGTGTGTGTGTGTGTGTGTGATTGCAGCTTTCCCAGACACGTTCCTCCCTGGAAGCGCTTTTGGGAAGGTAACATCACCTTACCATCGCACCTGATGCTACACAGCTACACTTAAATATCTTCTAAAGTTATGTCCATTTTTAATGACGTTAGTTCATTTTGGTTATGTTACCCTCTTCAAGATAAAATACTGGGGAAGCACAGCAACCTTTAATAAAGAACTGCAACATTAAAAGGTGCAGCTTCCTTAAGCCCTGAGTCCAAAAGCATCAACTGTTAAAATAGTCTTGAGTACTAAAGAGATTTCAACTCTGCGTGGAAGAGTATAATAACGTGCATGGCTACTGTGACCAATAAATGAAAAGCAGATTTTAAAGTGCTATTACTAGGTTCTCCCTTTGTTGAAGAGAGATCAAAGACTTAGTCCTCAGCCTCAGATGCCTTGATTCATCCTACTTAAGGCTCTTCAAAACTGCTCTTGTCCATGGTTTTGCTTATAGTCAGTGGTGAGAATCCAATACTTCTGGAGTAAAATGTTGTCAAATTAAAGATCTAAGTCATCTTTTGAAGGTATCTATTCCTTTTCATTGACTAAGGTGCCTAAATTTCTGACTTAGATGCCTCAATTAAGTCAGGCTTGAAATTGAGTAAATCTAGCTGGTAAAAGCTAAAAAATTGGTAAAAAACTTTTCCACTGTGTTTTGTACAAGTGCAGGAAATACACTTGAAATTCTATTCATATTACTGATGCTCTTAGGAAGACATAAGCTTTATTTTCCTGCAAAGATGTTTGCAAGAACATCAACTTACCCTCTAGGGTAAGTTGACTTTAGCTAGCTGCTGGACACCTACCCAGACTCTCACTTCTTTACCTTCCTCAGACATGGGAGGGGGAGAAAACAACATGGGTGAAGATAAAGATAGGAAGATAGATTGACCAGTTACTGTCATGAACGTAACAGACGTGACTTGGTCTGTTCAGTCGGAAGGACCCTGAAGGGAGACCTCATTGCAATTTACAGCTTCTTCACAGGGGGAAGAGGAGGGGCAGACACTGGTCTCCTCTCTGGTGATCAGTGACAGAACCTGAGAGAATGGCCAGAAGTTAAGTCAGGGAAGGCTTAGATTGGATATTAGGAAGAGATTCTTCCTGCAGAGGGTGGTTGGGTGCTGGAACAGACTCCCAAGGGAAGTGGTCACAGCATCAGCCTGAGAGAGTTCAAGAAGCATTTGAACAATGCTCTTGGGCACATGGATTCTTGGGGATGGTCCTCTGCAGGGCTGGGTCTTGGAATCAATGATCCTTTTGTTTCTCTTTTAACTCAGCATACTGTGTGATTCTGTAACTTTGGGGAAATTAATTAAGTTTATTGCTAATTACAAATACATAGATGTTGAAAAACAAAAATACATTTCATCCATCCCCCTTTCTCCTGCGTTCAACATCATTCCCCCATTCCTGATTCCTTGTCCTCTCCCCACTCTGCCCAGCACTGCAGAGGCAATGGAGAACTGTAGGTAGCAGTCATGCAGTTCCTCTCTGTTGCCCCTTCCTCTTCACCCTTTTCCTCTGCTCCAGTGTGAGCTTTCCATAGGCTACTACTTCTCTCATGACATGTATAGCTGCTGCAGTGTTGGGTCCTCCGTGGGGCTGCAATGTGGATATCTGCTCCATCATGGAGTACTTCCTCCTGTCCCTGTGACCCTGGTGTTCTATCTGCTGTTTCTCACTATTTTGGTTTCTTCATCCTCTGTCTGTGCAGAATTTTCTCTTTTTTCTAGAAATGTTTTCATTGAGGAACCGAGCCATGGCTAGGGGCTCAGCTATCCCTTGCAGTGGGGTCTCACAGAGCTGACAGGAACTGGTAGTTTCTGACATGGGACAGCCCTGGGTGCTCCTCTTGGAGGCCACAGCTCCCCACTGTCCTTGCCTTGGCATTCAAATCCATTACATGCCCTTTTCCCAGGCAGAGACAATGATAATTTGTGAGTGATTATGAGGTTGTAGATAAAAACTTCATATTATTCTAGAAAGGAAATTAATGAATGAAGTGTAATACTTTGCCCATTAATTTTCTCGTGTAAAGTTCAGTTAATTGTAAAGGTGAAAGTGTTCCTTCTTGCAGGTGAGAGTTTTTAGTTCTAGATGAAATAACTATCTTGTGGGGATAGAACTGGTTGGGGCTGACCAACCCCAACCTGTCTATTTTGTGGGGATGGAACCTTGACCTTGGTCTTGGGCATTGACCTAAGGCTGTGGGAAAAATTGGTGCAGTTTGGGTGAAAAGAAAATGGTGATGGGAAAGGTTATGTTAATGTTACTGTTCTTATAAGGTTACATTTCTAGTTCCCTGTTCTAATTGGTTACCCCAGTTTACATATATGGGCATGTTTTGAGTTCCCACTTTCGACTGGACTCTGTGCCCTATTTAAGTTTTCATTCACCCCATTTCCAGGTCTTCAAGGTTCCTCCCCATAGGGTACATGGCTTATGTTCCTTTGTTATTTGACACGTTATTAAAGTTCTTTGTTTTTTGGAGATCCTCATCATACCCGTCACTGTTTTATTTTTCCACACAACCCCCATCCAGACCGGTCTTCGTGTCACAGAGCTGAATGCGACACTATCTACTTTCTCGAAAGGACACCTCTCAGGATGTAGCACTGAGCTGAGGGTATTCTCTGTGCTGTTAAAATGGCAGTTACTTTAATCCTCTGCTTCCAGAACTGATGAGCTTGGTTTTTTCAAAGGGCAGTTCAGATACTCCAGGGATCCAGTCAAATGTGGCTACCTAAACCTGCCATGTTCATTTATGAGTGCTTTTGACTATGGAACTACTAAGTTTAGTCTGGAGTGTGTCTGAAGTCTAGTCTAGGAAATAGGAAGGTAATGTATAAACTTTTGCATCTATAGATATGAAGAGCAAATAAAATGCCTGAAAAATGTTTTAGGAAATGAACTGAAATGTCTCAGGTTCATTTATTCCCCAGGTTCATTCTCCCTCTTTTATATGAGGGAAAAACAGGATTGGTAAATTTCTCTCCAAGATAAAGTACGCAGCTATGCTGGTAAAGTGTCAGCAAAGAAGTACCTATTCCACAAATAACCAATATTTTTGCTGTTGCTTTCTTTTAGTATTTTTTAAATTTTTGGGTGGAGGGTTGGAAACAAATCCCTTGCTACTTCCTCGTGTTAAAAGAAATAAATCTGTCCAGCCTTTTTGCTGTTTTCCAGTGTGTTTGTTGGTCTCAAGACTTCTGGAAGAACCTAGGACTTGATGCCTTTCTTCCTGCTGATATGGACAAAGTCTATGTTCTTTCCCTATTGCCCTTATCAGTTTTCATGGTTCTGAAGTTTCACAAGGCTCATTCTATCACACTAGAAATATCTCTGATAATGTCTGACCTACATATCCTGAAGCTCAGACCAACTCTAAAAGTGGTTATGGAAAGCCTTATGGACTTAAACTATCACTCTGTTAGTACTGACAAGAGAACTTGATCTTTTTTTGCATTTGTGTGCTGTCAGTAGAGTGAGATGAGATGAATGGAGCCAATTTAAAAAATGCTGATAGTTTAATTTATCCCTAGTTGTTACATAATATGTAATTAATGAAACATAAGCCAAGAAACACTTCTAGGAAAGAAATGGTTCTGGTTTGACATGCAAATTTTTTTGTGATCCTTAGTTTATCACAAAGAAATTTCCCCTTCTAAAATAAATTAATGCAGGTGCAGATGCATGGATTTCACAGAGTAAGCAAGCATTGTTTTCAGATGTTGTGCTAAAGTAATGACTTAGCCTATTTTACAAGAGCTAACTGCTGTTAAGCTCCTGCTTTTAGGTGTTGAATACGGTGTGTTCTTAAGATTTGGAACTGATAGAAACAATGAGAAAATACACATGTAAAAATAACTATATGACTTTTTATTTTTTCGAGTCTTCACTAAACATGTAGATGTGGTACCTAGGTGTGGAGGCAGGTCAGCCTGCCAATGCTTTCCCTTGGAGGAATGTGCCCTAAGGAAGCTATGATGAGCTTATCTCAACCCTCTCCTGGAGAGATACTCCTTTGATGGGACCATCCTCTCTCGTCATGGTGATCTATCCCACCATGCTTTGGTGACTATGTGATCCTTTGTAACCCAGTGGTTTCCCCCCGGTATGACCCTGGCCTTCCCCCATAAAAACCCCAGCTTCTGCCCAGTTCAGGAGGGAGCCACTGTCCCTGGCTACCATTCACAGACCTGCTGCACAAGAAATGCTGTCTCTGTAGAATCACCACATGATGCTCCTGTCTCACTATCTCTGAGTCAGCCTGGGATAATCTTGCAAGCAGAGCTGATATCACTGAGCCAAAATCACTGATCTAAAATCACTTGCAACCGCAGGCTGCCCCTTGGTGAGGCTACCCAGTGGTCAGGGACCACCGGAGACCCCCCCAAGGACTGTCTCTTGCAGGACCACTTCCTTTGGGTAAGTCCAACAGTCAGACCAATGGACCTGGCCTGACTGCCACACTTAGAGGCAGGGTTTAGTGGTGGACCTCTCAGTGTTAGGTTAATGGTTAGACTTGATGATCTTAGAGGTATTTACCAACCTCTATGATTTTCTATGATTCTGTAAGAAAACTGCAGCTGTGTTGCTCTGACTGTTACCTTCTTCAGAGTGGTTCTTGATTCTGCTAGTTTTTTGTTGAGGTCAAAGGTACAGAAGATAGGCCCTTATCTGTGGTGCCTGGCTCTGACACCCAGGAGAGCACTGAGTTTCACATAACACCATAGAGACAGCTGTTAATTAGGGAAACTGGGAATGTGAATGTTAGATGGGATTTTTTAAGGCACTGAGTGAGAAAGTTTAAGGTTTAAGCTATTTTAGAAAATAAGAGACAAGATGGAGGACTTAGGGTGTTGTCCCTTTTTCCTTCCTTCATCTTTTTCTTCTAAGGGTTTTTTGGGTAATAATGAGTGATTGGATAGAAGATGCCACAGTGCAGTACAGAGGTTTCAGGTCATTGATTCACTAAGAAAAATAACTTACTTGGCATTTAGTTACTGAACTATAAAAATATAAAAAACCTTGAAGAGGTTCTTCCTTAGCCATTTCGTGCCTCTCTGTCTTACTGTATGTAGCTCCTTGTACTCTGCATATATGTAATATAGATAAGGAAAGAATAAACAACCAAGTCCAAATACAAGAAAGCAGCCTCTCTCATCAATCTCAGTCCTGGGGAAAAGAACCCTGCCACCAGTGTCACTGTGACAGTTTATAACAGATGCAATGGGAGCTGCCAGGAATTTCCTATTTCTGAAAACATTCAACTCTTAGTAATTTAGAGATCATAGATGGGATGAGAAGACTTTCTGCCTATCTAGTTTGCTGTTCATCTGGCTATCACTGTCAGTTACATCGATGTTAAATTCTCAATAAAGTTGATCTGATTTTACTCCCCTCTTGAGTGTTTATGTTAAACATTGGAGTTTTTTATTGCACTTTTTTGCTATGGCTCTCTTGTGAGATTTTTCAGCATCCCACAGAAGTCACTAGGCACCCAATGGTGATCCAAGGTTCTTCACACATATCATTCTAACTCCCAGGTCTTTGAAGCATCAGACACCGGGATAGAAAACAGAACTATTTGGCATGCATTTCAGAAAGCTGTGTACTGATAATGACAGAAAAATGGGAGATGGGAGAGCTCACTCCAAGGCTCCTCTGATAGCTGGGCTTGTAAACAGGTTACTGACTTCTTGCATAAACAATATTGAGAAAATCTGTGAACCAAATGTCCAAAAAAACAGGCTCAGTTTGACCAATGACCAAAGATAAGTTCTGAAGCTCTGTTCTCAGTTGAAAGATGGAATGAAACAATTTTCTTGTGGCTTTAGCCACCTGTGAGCATAGAATAAACTTCTGATAATTCCACTGACTCAGATAGTAATATCAGATTTATTTATGCTGCTCCTAAGAAAACAGCTGATGAAAACAGTTGACAAGTGACAAGTGACTAAATAAGAGCTATGACAAGTTTTTCCGAATCAGTTACTAAACAGTTGTTGAAATAAGACTGTATAGAGTCTGCTTTCATAGGTATGATCATGGGTATGAAAATCATTTTATGAGGTCTCTTTAATTGTTTACTTACTAAACTTCTGAAATAAAATGTCCTTTACCAACCATTATTTGATAACAAGAAGAGTATTGCTTGATTATTTTTCAACCTTAGTTACACAGAGAAAAAATATTTTATGCATCTTTGCCACAGAAGGGAAAAAAAAGGGTAGAAAAATGGTCTCTGCCCCTGAAAACCCTCAGACTAAATAGGGAGAAATCAAAGCATGAAATAAAAAAAAAAAGTGAGATAAGGTACATATAAAACCTAGACCTTGCAATTTAATGTACCCTGGGTTACTTTTTGTGTTGCTAGAAGCAATAAAAATGAACTGTTTAGCAAGAGTGATTATTCCCTGATTTATGGTTCTTGGGAGGGGAAGAGCAGACAAAAAGAATATACTTTACTTTAAAGGAAATGACTGATGAAAGTATTCAAAATTTCACTGGTCTCTGATGAGAATTCACATAGGCAGATATTCTGAAGAGAAGCTGAATTTTTCCTTTAAAATGGAATCACTTTGGAAAGACAAGCATCAACCTTCGTTTTATTTTTTGGGCTTAATTTTCAAATTAAACCCTAGAAAGAAAAAAAATTATTTTCCTCTTGGATGTCTGAGTGCTGGTATTTCCCACTGTCACACAAAATACACACTTCTTCAGCCTGAAGTCAGACCAAGGTAACAATTCCATGCCACAATGACTCATTTTCTTGAGGGCAGGGTGCCTGACAATGGTGTACCCAATGTTTATTACTGTACCTTGTATTCTGTGCTTCAAGACATTGCTGAATGCCTTAACGATACCTCAAGTCTTTACCAAATGAGCATTGCTTTCCCTCTTGGTTGCTTTTGACAGGGCAATATTTCTTAAAAAGCATTTGTCCTTTGGCCTCCTCTATCCATGATGGTATTTACGTGTTCTAATTACTACATGACCATCCTAAGGCAAAAACAAAACCAGAAGAACAAACCAACAGCTTCTTGTATCTCAGGTCTTGTTGTATTCATGTGTGCATGTGTTTGGGTTTTGAGTTTATTAGATAAGTTTTTTAAATAACTTCTAAGTTTTAGAGATCATAGAGAGCTTTTCTAAAAAACAAGAAACGCAGGAACAGATAGAAGAAAACAAGACAAAATCAGCAATTTTAGAATAAGAAGTTAAAAAGATTCTATGCAATGTACCAGAGTAGATGGCTTTTGAATTTTGCTTAGAGAAACAATCTTCACAAAGCACTGCATCATCTTGGAAAAAAACACTACTGCTCTGAAATCCAAGTTTGTTCTAAATAAAAGTCTATCTAGAACTTGAGCACTGGATGGATTCTTAGATGGCATATCCCCAATAGGGGGGGAAAAGAATAAAAAAAATAAATATTTAAGAGTCTTGAAAATTCTCATTTTCACAGAGATATGGGAAGTTCTTTAGATGGCATTGTTACCTAAATAATAATATTGAACCAAAGGAGAGTTTAGAGTGTCTACATGTCTGAGGTTTTTTTAGCCTACATATTAATATGATTTTACATTACTACACAACTTATACTTAGACAGATGAATATTACCATGGTTCTTGACTGAAACACAGTTATTATCCTGAGGAAGAAAATCAAATCTTTTCAAGCTAATAAATTGCAGTCATTCTTGGCAGAGAAATATGCTCAAATTTAGGTCAGTAGGTGTCTTAATCAATTTGCATTCCTCTCAGAATTTTTTTTTTCCTGTTTCATTATTCAGATTTTTTGATAGCCCAAAACAAGATTTGCTCTTGGACTGATGCTGTTCAGATGCAATAATGCTTTTGTCTTTGAACAGAGAGACTGCTAGCTTCAGAACAGAGATCAGTTTCAATACTAAATGAGAACTCAACACAAAGATCCAACATGCTAGATTCTCTCATATAAATTCTTAAGGTCAAAAAATGAGGAGAGAGGAAATTTCTTTAATTATTGCTCAGCTTCTCAGGCATTATGCAAAAGTGCTGAATTGTCAATTATAGCTGACTTGGTTTGCATGTGAGAAAAATTATTCTGGGAAATCAGATTATTAATACTATTGATCCCAAAGTCCCTAGAATATGTAATTATTAAAATCACAGTGCAGTGAACTAAATATGTCATACATTATTTTCTATCCTATTCTTCTTCCCATCAGAATAGTCCTTTCCCTGTTTACTAAAATATGTCATTACCTGCAACATGCTTCCATTTTATAAGCATCTTCTTATAATGTGACACTCAAGTTTTCCCTAAGAAAGAAATAATAAAATAATAATAACTCACGCAATTTTAAGGAAAATTGTAAATGTCAGTCATGCAAGAATTTTGCAAATATCTTTACATCCTGGAAATTTTAAGGCATAGACGGGAAGATAAATCACTGAGAGATACTCTCAGCAGAGTCTTCTGAGTATAATGTTCATTGAGGCAACTGCAGAAAGGTATTTTCTTCAGTCCCATCCAGTAGCAGCTGGGGAAACATGAATAATCTGAAGTTACACATATAATAAAAATATATCATGATCTTTCCTGAAGCAATCAACAGTCACAGCTTATCTTTTACTTATTTGCACTGCAAAATTTCTTGCTCTAATGTTAAAACACTTGCCAAATCACTATCAAAATATTTATATTTTCTCTCCACAAAACTGTCTGTGAAGTATATTTCAGTAGTTTAATGGAGATTGTCTGCTCAAAAATGAGAACATGGAGTACTAACAGAAAAGATGAATCCAGCTCTAATTACTTTGTCTTATTGCTGTTATTCAAGAATTACGCTGGTCTTCTGAAAAGAGTAGAGCATAGAACAAAAAACTGTTATTTCTATTTTCAAGCTGTGAACTGGATGGTTTCTCACTTGTATTTTTAGCATGTAATCACACATGGTACCTCTTTTCCTGACGATGGTGAGAGAACACCTTACTTCAGTCAGGGCATGCAAAGTAAGAGAAGGGAGATTATTTAACTAAGAGTATATTTCAAAGAAAGTTAAAAATTCTTGCTAAGGTTCTGGGGCAGTCTGAATTCAGTAATAAAAGAGAATTGGAGTCACAAATTCCAAGTAAACAGAGTTTAGTTACCCAAGGGATTTTCATTGTTGAATATACCCAATGGATAACAGCCTCAACTCTCAATATAATTATTTTGAAAATACATTTCATATGGACAGGATAGATTAGGGTTATTCATGGCTGATAATCTTTCTCTCAGATTTTGGAAGACCTCTAGATTTCAATCTAGTATTTCAGGTAATACAAAGGTTGGTATCGATGCAGTATTGCATAATCTAAATTCTGATACTAATCTAGCAAATTTAACTGCTATCAATGGATGTAGTGTCCTGCAAGGAAGGAAAGAAAAGTTACAGAAATACTTTAAAGAGATGTTAAAAGACTGTTCAAAGTGGTGTATAAACAACTGAGCCTAAATTTTAAGGAGATATGGTTTCTGAAAGTGTTACCTTAAATCTTTCAAAAAATGTTTTTCCAACCAAACCAGACATGCAATTCTATGCATAGACATCAAATAATTTAGCATCAATAGCAAAATCATTTTGCTACAATATCATTGTGTTAATTTATCAAGTATAATTTTGATGATTCAGGTGCCACTTGTAAAGAATATTAAAGATTCTTCTTCAGTATAGGACAGCCACTATGTTACAAAAACCACAACCCCCAAAATTTTAAGGGAAAATATAGCTTCTTGGTAAGCAAACTGTCCATCCTGGAGATGTTAATGCTTTTAATTTCCTTGCTCTATATATGTACTTGCACTTAAGCATCTGTAGATTGTCTGAAGACTCCATTATATAAAGAAAAAGCCAAGGTATGTAGCTAAAGAGAAATCTTTAGCCCTGACCTAATTGACATTATCTCAGAAGTATGCGCAATACCTGTGCACTCAGTCTTCAGCCATAACTTTTCCAATAGATCAATGTCTGTGTTCACTGAAATCCGTGGCACAGGACTTGAACTGTCTGTAGCCCATGGCCCAGTTTTGTAATGCACAGTTATGTGGCCTTGGCTCGACTTTGCTGGAAAATTCTTGAGCTGTGAGATGTCACTCTATTTGGAATGGTGAGAAGAACAACACAGATTCTCCTGTGAGTTGAACAGGAGAGTCCCTAAGGTTTATTACCTCAGATCTTCTTTTACAGACCGATACGCAAAAGTACAGAAAGGCAAAACTCTCATTGGTTAGTAAACTAACACATCACTATCATTGGTCAGTGGTGTACACCACCTCTCAACCTTCTCTTGCAAGAAAACAAGAAACTGATAAACAGCACCTGAAAGGCTGGCTTGTATCTCTGGGATTGTTTTAATTACTCCTTATGATGTCCCAGGCCACTTTCTCAGGAGAGACTGAGAAAGTTATGCTGCCTCCTTTTCCAAAGACAATGTGCTCCTTGCTTTTGCTCATAGTTAGCATCCATAAGAGGATACAGCCTAAAGCCAAGATTTTCTTCTTGAGGAAGAAAGAAGAAAAGACAAAAGTGAAATTTTTGAAATGGCAGTACCAGCTTGAGGAATCAGAGAAAAGCAGTGACATGGAAAGGGCTGAAATGCTAAGAAAGAACACATAAGTCAAAAAGAACTCAGATCAAGACCAAGCCTGTTCCAAGGACCATGGAGGGTCTGGCACTTTCCCATATCAATAATAATTATCTGTGCAACAGAGACTCATCAGATGCCTTTACTGGAGATGCTGAGCATACTCATACTTAGTCTAGTTTCTCCTACCTAACTGCTTTGCATATCTAGTCAGTGAATAATTACATTAAAAAAACTGTAAATGTACAAACTCTACTTATAGAGCCTCTGTGCATAGTTAAAGAGACCAAATAAATTCAGGGCTATTCAGTTATTGCATGATAACTTGAATGTTCAATGAATATAGTGACAACCCTAGAAGAAGTACCCTGGCTTCTAGATGAAAACACCTGTTTTTTGTGTTAACAAATAACAACAAAGTCAGAGCATTAATGTTATATGGAATGAAAATTCTAAGTTTACGCTCTAAGCTTTGGTCTCTAAGCACTTTATTTTAAGTCTGTGTATTGATATACAATATCCACTGGTTGTAAGAATTTGACTTATATGGATCTCAAAAGAAAGTCAATAAATATTAAAAAATAAATGTAGGGGGGCAAAAAAATCCAACCCCAAACCAATGCCACTATGACTATATATTGAGTTACACAAAACTAAATTCCTACGGATCAAATGTTTGGAACTTGTAAATATCAACTAATCCCTTCCAGAGAGCCTCCAGCAAGAATTCAGTAAGACATAAATTGATTAAAGCAAAAGTCACTTTAAAATAGAGGAATATCAAATAAATACACAGTAATTGAGTGAAGATTCCCTAGACGTTTCAGAAGCCTTTGTTAGGATGGCATAATAACATGTTCTAACAGCTTCTAGTCATTAGTCCCAACTCAATCTAGTGTCTTTGAAGCAGAAGTTCTAGAGTCCTGAACATAGTCTCACCTGCTATCTAATCATTAGAAACTGTAATGGAAGGCACATAAGTACATCTGCCACCTATTCCAGTCTTAGAGCCAGTCTTTACAGGCTTTTGAAAGTGATGTTTAAGTAAGAGGGTTTTTTTCCCCATTACTTTTCTATGTAAAGTATTGTTCACTTCTACTGAATTAAACACCACAATACTCCCAAAAAGAATGTGACCCCTTGTTAGCTACTGTTTCGAGGTGGAAGAGGATTGCATTGTTGGGATTTTTGGTATTGTGATCTGAGGTCTGAAAGCTGGAGGGAAAGTATTTCTTTTTAATGAAACAAAAACCTTTGTCATCTTTACCTATACTAATTTTCAAGAAAGACATACAAGCAAAGAAAGAAACATGTTAAGTGGCTGATACTTTGCCTGTCAAAGAACAACAATTTTATCAATATTTTTTTCAAATGCAGGAATGAAGCCACTGAATTCTTAGACTTTGCTTCCCCTTGAATGAATATACCAAATATTTTTTTTCAATTTTTTCTGGCATAATTTTATGAACAGCTATAATCAATGCACAGATATTATCAAGTTTCATTCTTTGACATTTTTCAGTCCACAATAATCAGATAGGGCCAGAACAAGGCTGTACAACTAAAGGTTCCTGAACTACCATTGGACTGTATGTTGTCTTCACCTTGGACCCAGCAGGATGCCATTATTTTAGTACCTTTATTTCCATGCTAGGATCTTTCCTCGTTTTAAGCACTGTCTTTTATTTCTCCAAGAAATTAAATCTTGCAGTTAGACCTTCAGAACCATTGCCAGTTTCCTTTTCTCCAAGATTTCTAGAGACAAAAATACTAGTGCCCAAGTTTCAATTATAAATTCTTGGTTCATTGTCTCAGAGACAGACAGTCTTTGAAGTTGAACAGGTATCTAGACTTAGGAAGATTTTGAAAAAAAAATAAATTTTGTGATCTATAATGGATTTCTCTTCATTAGGTTCCTTACTGTTCCTAAGTACCCTGAGTCTTGGTAAGGTTGCTTGAGGTCAAAATTAATTTGGGTCAGTTTCTTCCCTTTTTAAGAGAACAGAAGGAAGTTTAGTGACTCTCTAAATTTACTGCTAAATAGTCTCCCAAGAATTTTTTTTAACACCAGACAGAATACCTAGTAAAAAAAAATTGAGGGGTACTGAAGTTTATCACGAGCCACTTAAAAGATACAGTCTAGCCTTTTAAATCTATTCCAGTCCAGCCAATTTCATAAGACTTTGTATACTAGCAGCTGTTGATCTACTTACTGAACATTTAAAAATGTAATTAGTATGACGAATATGCCTATTTCAGGAGAGGAGGGGAAAAAAAAGCAGTGTCTTTTATTATGAGCCTCCTGGGCTTTGCTGGAAATCTAAGGCTTCTTTGATACTGTCAGATCAAAATCTTTTCATCTCATGTACATCAATATTAATTTCTTTTTTTAAAATTTAAATGAAAGCCTGAGCTCTCCAGCACCACTAATCTAAAATTTATACCATGGATTATGTTATGTTCTGTTTGGATTGCTTTGTGACGTATGAAGTAGACTGATCTGTCTAGGCTGAGAAATCATAAGCTGACTAAGTAAAAAAATACAGCAATTTCTTTTCTGTTTTTTTTGGGGTTTTGTGGTTTTTGGTTTTTAAATTTTTTGTTTGTTTTTGGGGAACAAAAGGAAATACAAAGGAAACCATACCTGATCTTACTCAGAGAAAAAGTTGCTAGATTAAATCCATACACATGGCACTCAGCGTTCACATTTACAATCATATCTTCATGGGACATAATTAATCCTCAGTCACCAGAGTGGGGAAATACTTACCATACACTCTAAGTGAGAAAAACACACAGAATGAGAATATTATTTTGGTTTCTGTATGTATGGTGGGAAACATGGAAACATAATAAAAGTTATGAAAAAACATTCTTTCCTTGGGGCTAAAACAGAACAAAATTCATCATTACAGGGTTGTCCACATGTAGCTGTGTTTCTTGGTGAACAAGACTTATTGCTTCATAAACTTCTGAGACTTCATCTTCTAAACTGTGACAACATATATAGGCAGCTTTTTGTTTGTTTTACTTGCTTTTGTTTTTTGTTTTGTTTTGCTTTGCTTTGCTTTTGTTTTAACCATTACCTCTAAATCCATAAAGTATTTATGTATTTAAACAAACCTTTGAGTTTTAGGTCCTCAGGGAGGAACCATCTGTTACAAAAGCAAAAGCAATGTGCCCAGACCCAAAGTTGCAAGACACAGTAACTCTAATAGTACTCTGCTAAATGCTTATATTAAGATGTATTTGCCTATAAAGACCTTATTTTTTAAAAAATGCTGAGTAGCTACAATTCCCTTCCGTAATGCAATATAAATGAATAGTATTAACTACTCTTTGTGGGGAGCTAATCCTTAGCAGGAATGTGATCTTCAATCATATCCATATTATGGAACTATACATACCACACCAAAAACAGAGGGGTGTGAGGCAGTATGTGATACATCATGATACAATGAAACACACACCACATAGCTGACAGCAGAACTAACCAATTTGTGTTGGCTGACCTGTACCTGTACAACAAAGGTCAGAACTTGACCAATAGCTAACTGAAACATAAGAAGACACATTCATGTAAAAGCATAAAACAAACAATACATTTCCTGAGGTTAGTGTTAAATTGTTGCTTTCAATCTTCCCACATTTACTTGTATCTGAATTCACATGTGACAAATAATTAGTCTAACATTGCAAACTGAGGAACATGGTCATTAATAACTGTAGATCTCAGCTGGTTGTAAGAATTTGGACACTATTCACATTGAGTTTAGGTCATTTGAGATGAGCAGATTTATACACCCTACTATGTTCCACAAGCTTGCAATTATGTATTCAGAATCTAAATCAATTAGATACTCAGATACTGGCAAACAGGAGATGATGAGATTCATTTGCTTAATTTTCCTCATTGCCACTTCTTGAGGAAAAATCAAATCCTCTTTGCATTGAAAGTAGTGGGAAAACTCTCGCTCATATGAAAACATATCCTGGCTTCATTAAATAACTTTTCATTTAAAAGCTTTACAGGAAGCAAGTTGGTGTTGCCATACTACTCCTTCTGGGTTATGTGGAAAAAAATTAAATATTTCAATTTGGGAAAAAAATTGTCTTCCCTCTTCAATTTCCATCCCAAACCTGGTCACCTCTTCTATATTAAATAAATAAATAATCAAAATAATGCCCTATATTCTGCTAATACTTCTTTCAGTGAAGCACAACCATAACCTATCCTGAAGCATGGGATGTACATGACAAGATACTCTCATACCCAAGACAGACTGATTATTATTGTCAATAACTTAAGGGCTTTTTAGACCTTTCTCTTGGTCTAGGGCTCTTGCCCACCACAGTGTATTAAATGTACACGTAAGAGGTAGGTCTCTTTTTTATCCCTTCTAATTTTTCTTAGGTCATGAAGACTAAAAGATTAGCTGATAAGTTACATATTTTCCTGGTTTAGGGCAGATTTTGGAGAAAACCTACAAATGGGGTCTCTCCAGAAAGCAAATTCAAGTGACTTCTCCCCCAACTGGTTTGGGAAAAGACTTCTTTGGGGAAAAGTGGAAAAAAACTGTTTATTTAACAAGCAAAGTATCTACAAGCATAAAAAATGAATAATATTAAACAATAAAACCTCTCGTTGCTTGACGAGATGAAAAATCCAAAAAGTCCTTTTCATATGATGTAGCTTGGCTCACTCAGTCACTTATCAATCCCTCTGGCGCTGCAAAGTGCCAAGGCCAAGCCCCAGCGGGCCACAGGAGTGAGCTCCTGGTGTTTGTCTAGATTTTCAGTCTAGAGTAGGTTTGAACAAATCCAAGGAAAAAGGGAAAAAAAAACAGTCTGGGGAACTCCTCTGCCTCAGCTATCTGAAAACTAACTAAAAGCAAAGGAGAGCTCTCTCCCGCTGTCTGTCCATGCTGCAGACAACACAGTCCCAGATCAGGATGCGGGGAAGTGAGTGCCGTTTCTGAAAACAAACTGCGCGCTTCTTCTTTCCCTGCTTCATTCTCGGAACCAGTCTTAAAGGTGCAGAACTTAATATGTAACATAAACAGAACAGGCAGTTGGGGATACAAGCATCATAAAGTCACCCCAGGACACACATCTACTTTTGTTAAATTTTATGTGCAGCTTGGGTTCTCTGTGATGATCTCAGTCTACATTTTGTGCTCCCCCAAATATAATTCTAAAAGCTCTTATTTTTCTTCTTTTTTGATATTAGAGACCATATCTGGTATCAACACTGGCTAAGGGATGAACAGACAGCAGCCCTGATCAGAAGGACTCGGGGGCAGTGGTGGATGGGAGGCTGGACATGACCCACAAATGTGTGCTCACAGCCCAGAAAACCAAATGTGTCCTGGGCTGCATCCAAAGCCAGCAGGGGGAGGGAAGGGATTCTGCCCCTCTGCTCTGCTCTCATGAGACCCCACTTGCATCCGGGGTCCCCAGCACAAGGGGAACAGGGAACTGTTGGAGTGAGTCCAGAGGAAGCCACCAAGAAGATTAGAGAGATGAAGCACCTCTAGCACCTTTCCTATGAGTAAAGGCTGAGACAATTGGGATTGCTTAGGCTGGAAAAGGGAAGGCTTTGGGGTGACCAAATTGCAGCATTCCAGTACTTAAAGAAGCCTACGAAAAAAATGGAGAGGGAATTTTCTCAAGAGCATGTAGTGATAGGACAAAGAGGATAATTTCCAACTGAAAGAAAGTAGGGTTAGATGAGATATTAGAAAGAAATTCTTTACTGTGAGATTGGTGAGCCACTGCACCAGGTTGCCCAGAGAAGTTGTGGATGCCTTGTTCTTGGAACTGTTGGTGGAAGGTTGGATGGAGGTCTGAGGAACCTGATCCAGTGGAAGGTGTCCTTGCCTGAAGCAGAGTGATTTGGACTAGATGGCTTTTAAGTTGCCTTTCAACCAAGCCATTCTGTAATATGAAAACTGACTTGATAACTGTCATGATTCAATGATAGGGATGTAATGTTTGTTAGAAAATCTCGTCAGGTTGAACAAGGACACCAGACATGTGTCAGGCAACTCTTACGTTTTATTACATAGTCTTCTATAATTCTGGCAACCAGCCCAATGTTTAGACTCAAAACATATTAGCTAACATTCCCTTAAATTCTTACACTAGACTTCTACAAGACTGAAGTATAACAAGACCTTAATTTTGTACAGTACACTTCACAAGTCCAACAACAAACTCCTAGAAGGTGCTGGTTGTCAAGCCAAGATACCTCCACAAGCTCCCCCCTCCCACAGCAAATTTCAAAAAGAGTTATGGGATAGAATATGATAGCAGTGTTTTGGCTATTTTCCAGGGCAAAGCAAAGGAAGAAAACAAGGAGTATCACCACTCCTGTGCTAGTGCTGCTGTGTGGACGGTCTAGAGCTGGAGTTACAAGACAAAGAAGAGAAAATGGGAGAGGAGATAAGAAGAGGAGAAAAGACAAAGTGAGAGAGCCCAGTCTCTGTCCAAGAGAGACAAAAGGGGACAAATATATTTCCTTTTATAATTAGCCTGGTGTTTGTTTTTCAAGTAAATTAGAATTTTTGCACATTTTTTTCAGTGCATGCAGAGGCATGCACTTTCTCCAGGAAGTGAGCTGGGGGAAGGCTGAACATAAGCCTCAAGGTGGAGCAGAGCACTGACTCGGCACAGTGCTGCCCTACCTCTGTGGAACCTTTTCTTCATCACACATTTCCTGTAGCAATACTCAGAATATTTGAGACAAAGAATGCTTAGGTCTCGTTCTCTACAATACCCTCTACTGTGTTTATTCTTACAGATCTCTTAGTAAAGAAGATCCAGCAGCAGAACATAATAAGCACTTTGTGGTAATTTGGCATTTAGGGAAAGAAGTGGGAAACACCCACAGAAATGATTTCTCTGAGAGAGGCTGCTGGGAGTTTCTTCTGTGCTTGAGATCAGGCCAATAGCTGGCCAGTTCTGAGAACTGACAGCATTTTGCACCACTGAAAAGTGAGCTCACCTTTGTGAATAACACCTTTTAAAAACCCAAGCCTAGGAACTTCTCTCTTTCTTTCTGGCCTTGAAAGGTAGCAGAACTCTGGTGTGGCTGGCCCCACTCCCCCATGGCCTGTACGGCCTGGGGAGAGGGGGGTGGGGATTGGGCGGGACTCCAGCGGCTCTTGGGCAGGGGACGGAGACTGTGGGAACTTCCCCAGGCTGGGCTGGGCTCTGCTGCGGCCCTGGCTTCTCTCAGGAAGCCCTCCAGGTCCTATTCTGGCAGGATGGCAGAAGCCCTTCCCAGGGGTGCTGAGGCCTCCCAGGGAGCCCGCCGAGCCCTCTCCAGCAGCGCTGCCAGGCCAGGCTGCTCCCCAGATCAGCTGAAATTCTGCCACCACTGAGTTTTACCAGAAGCTGCTGGGCAGGGGGAGGGAAAGCCATCAGCCCGTGGCAGGCTGCCTCTGAGTGCTGGCCTGGCTGCTGAGATGCTGGCCACCCTCCTCCAGTATAGCCACCAAAAATCATCCATTGTAAACAGCCCCAGCTGCTGACCTGGGAGAGATCCTGTGACCATCCACAAGACCTGGGCCAGATTTAACCCTTTCATTACACAGATGAGACCTGCAGACTTTGATCTTCTCCCCAGGGAAAGAAAAGGATGGGAAGGATCAACATGTAAAGAGACAACATGAAATATCAAGGTCAGTAAAAGAAGGAGTTAAGCCTCAGATGGAAGAGGAATGAGGAGATGTAAAATGGGGCTGAAATATTCTTTTGGTAGGGCCATGGACATGGACAATACTGTTCTGAATAATAACTCCTTTAATTCATGAAAGAGTATTGGGGGAATGAAGTATTCAAGCTGTAAATCTGATCAAAGGTACCCATTGATTAAGCTAAGCAAGATAGTGGAGTAGCTGTGATCCCATGAGACACTTGAACATAGAGAGAGACAAGAGCTGATGAAGACCCTTTGCTCCTAGGGAGAGAAGAAAACCTCTGTTCCCAGAGATTATCACATTGGCAGATGGAGAGAACATTGTTGCCTTTGAGTAACTCCTCCTTACAATAATAGCCCATGAGTTCATGGCCCATGGACACGCTTCAGAGTAGTGTGAAAATGGAAGGAGGGCATGATGGCAGAGTTTGTGTCTGGGCGGCTGCTATTCATAGAAATGAAAAGCCACGAGAAAACTTTCTTGTGGAGAAGTCTCCATGGAATGTCAAGAGAAAACTCTGCTCCCTACAAAGACTGATGAAAAGACTATTGTATAGTTGGTATTGCTTTAACATCCCAGGTTTTGTCTCTATGTTGTCAGTTGGGAAAGGAAAATAGTTGGGTGGGGGGAGAAAAGGTTTCTGGAAGTTTTATTCTGGTTTCTTATTTCTTGTAGTCCTGTTAATAACATTTCTTTATTTCTTTTAAGTTTTAAGCCTGTTTTGCCCTTCTCCTAATCCATATCTCACAGCAAGAAATGAGTAAGTACCCTGGTGATTTTAGCGAGTGCTAAAACCCACCACACACTTTTAAAGAGAATATGAGAGAATGCAAGGTATATGGTTCACATAAGTCATAAAGGAAATGCACAGATAGATAAGGGTGTTTTAGCCTTAATTAACATTTTAAGTCTGGTCATGATATTTAAAGCATCCTAGTTCATCCTAGTAGTTCAGCCACGTTACTTAAAATTAACTGATTTTGTACTTTTAGAAATCGTTAACAGTACCATTGCAATAATTATTTTTAAAATTTCCTAGTTTAAAATTCAAGCATTTAAAATATTTAATTTTGCCTACATTAATTTATTGATTTTTCAACAGCAAAATAAAGTGCTGTAATTTTTGAGTAGATGAGACAGTGGCTGAACAATTGTACATAAAGTATTCATGAGATAAGCCTTGAAAAATCATTAAACTTTTTTCAAGTTCTCCCTCAGCTCATAATGTAGACAAACGTAGACTGCTTTCATGTGGACTGTGAAGAAATGCCTTACGAAGCAAAACACTCATGTTTTATGAGGTGAAGTACTTTATGAAGGAGTTGAATCTGAAATTGTTATATTCATAATGATGCCTTATTTTTCAGATGCAAGGGTATTCTGGAATTGCTTAGTATGGTCATTTGTATGGGGTGTGGAGAACTATTTAATTATGCAAATTTAGATCTTGCTAATACTTAGGGAAAGGTAACAATGTGAAAACAGGGTTATTGTTCTGATATTGTTCTGATACTCTGATTCAGGGATATTGTCTTTCATCAATTCACAATAAACTCAGCCACTACTATATTAATTTATCTTTACAATGGACATTGCTCAAAAAAAGTCAACAAACACTGACAGATTTCTGAAGCAATGTTACAATTCATAATGTTAAACTGACTGAGAAGATACTTCAGCAACTGTTAATAAAACAAAACAATGTTATTAGAGGATTACAGAACAACCCCCAAAAATGTATTACCTGCCTGTTGATTAAAAAAAAAGTTAAAAAGAAAAAAAACCCTAGATTTTAACAATACATTGACATAATAAAACAATCTCCTTTTGTCATGTTTCTAGCATGTGGATTTTGGGGGAATTAATGTTGGAGAGCTGAGGGAATGAATGTCATAGAACAGTGTTAGAGTCTGAAACACAGAGTGTGTGCCCTTGTTTCTGATGCCTGACTGAGATCCAGGAGAACACTGAATTTCATATAACATGAAATTTATGGGCATGTTTTCATAGTGTTACACAAAAACAACTGTTAAAGTTAGATAGAAAAGCTAGACGTGTGAGTGTGCAGATTAGAAAGTTTTCATAAGTCACTGGGTGAAAAAGTTAAAGTTTAAACTAGTTTAGAAAGCAGAAAGCAAGATTGAGGGTTTAGAGTGTTGTTTCTTTTCCTTCTTTTTCATGTTCTTCTAGAGGTTTTTGGGTAATAGTGATTGGATAGAAAATGCTGCAGTGCAGCACACAGGTGATGGATCATTGGGTCATTAAGAAAAATAATACATGTCTCTATTGTTAATTGGATAAGAATAAGTGTAAAGATAAAAGAACTGCGTAGTTTAGGAACATTTTGAGCCTTCAGAGCCAAAAGTGAGCCACAAGGGTTGCAGTAAAGTAAACTTGTGCAGAAAGTTTGGAGAGACCGGCCAAGTTTTGTGATAACAAAATAATAAGCACAAGAAACAAGATCCTAACAGACTTTGGAGTTTTTGTCCTGACCCAGAGAACTGAGATAAGCAGGACTCCCCGTGAGGGAGTATCCCCAAAGAGCTCAGCTCAGAGAAGCTAAGAAATCCAGGAGTGAAAAGAAGTCCAGAAGAAGCAGCAGCAGAATCAAGAGAAAAAAGAACCAAAATTTAAAAAGTGATAGGGCAGCACAAATGTGCAAAGCAGAATTTATGCTTTGTCACAGAGATTAAAATAGAAGTAGTGTCGCAGCAAAGTGCTGCTCATAAGACCGATCTTATCTAAATTAAGCCAACAAGAAAAAAAAAGCATCTTGAAGGTTATTGTGGAGTTTTGATTTTCTTAAATATACCTGAATTTTGAGAATCGTGTCTGTACATATGTTCCTTCTCCTCCAGCTCCCCGTATTTGGACTGACATTGCAGCACTGACCCAGAGGAGCAGATGCAGGATAGGATGGATATAATTAAAGCAAGTTCAGCCATGTGATATTTTTCACTGAGAATGTAACATCTGTTAAGCAAACAACATGGATCAGCATTATTGAATATAGCCACCTTTATGCAAATGAGATGGATCAGCATTATTTTCTTACTGGCCCTGCAATCAGAGTAATTCTCTTCAAGGACAGAGGCTTGAGGGTCTCTTTTGCAGAGCCATGAGACAGCAAACAAAACTGTTTGTAATACCCAGTTTGTATACGGTCTGCAAGTGTATTGTGGAAATACATTATGTTTCCATCACTCCAGTGATGAAAGGCACATCCACCACACTGAAACAATGAAGATGTCTCAGTGAGTACTCCCTCATGGCTGTTGCCCATATTTGTGAACAATCCCAACACGGGCCTCTTGGAATTATTTGAAGCATATAGGTACCACAGGATGGTTAACGAAGAGTTAATTGCAGCCCATCTAACCAAACACCATCTGTTTGTATTCTACAAATGCTTACCAATACAAATTTTGTCATTGTTTGCATAGGATCTATATCTTTTTCTTCCCCAGATAACATACTGGGTAACAACAGAAAAACTACATTGACACAGTAGAAAATTTATCTAAGTCACTGTTTTGTTGTGCTTTATTCGTGTCCTGTTCAGACAAAAATGTCAAAGCTGCAGTGAAGATAAATCAGAAATAACATTAGTTTCAGTGAAATTACTGCTCAGCTATAATAAGATACAGGTCTTTATTATTATATGATAATTTCCACAAATTAAATACTGATCATCTTTGGATGATTACTGTAGGATTTTTTAACCAGTGAAAGTAAAAGTAGGCTTCCTTCTCATCAGGGACAGAGTTACTTGTACTTGTGGATGAAACAGAGTAAAGGATTGAGGGCTGTCAAGCAATGACAGTTTGTATGAAACATTTCAAAGAAATAAGAATGTGGGAAAATGTCTCAGGGACACAGATAAGTAAGTTATTTAAGAAACAACTTCAAATTCATGAAAAAATAAAAGCTTATCCTACCAAATGAGTGAAACTTGTCAAGTCTACTAGATCTCTTAATTAACTGGGAAAATGAAAGAAGCTCCCTTCGAGGTATTTGAGCTTGCAGGCATAATGACTAGTTCTTTTTGCAGAGTATAAAATGAAAATGCATTTATTAAGCTCATAAAGCAACTTGGATGAGCTTAAGATATAGGTGACTAATCAGGGGAGAAATGAAATTATTCATAGTGTGGAAACACCCTGGAAGGAGGGAAGGGTTAAAAATAGCTGGCAAATTCACATTTTTAATATACTGGAGATCAAAATTCACAGGCCTATACTATCTCTAACAGATTTTTGTAAACATTTTTCATATGAATCAGAAACCTAGGAATCTCATTAATAATAAAATAAACCTAACAGATCTGCAGTTGATTTGACTCTTATAGTAGTCCAACACTGTTCCACATACCATTGAATTGAAAAACAATGACAGAAGGTAATACACTTCTAGAAGCATTAGTTTTCAATCTGTTGCAGTTTGAGGGGATTATGTTGGATAAACACATATAAACAAAAAAGCACAACTCCCTCACTAGGACATTTATTTCTTCTCTCTTCTGCACCTGTGAGAGACTTCTCACCAAAAAAAATTTGCTTTGAAATAACAAATAACCCACTTCCCCACCCAAACAAGTTAGCAGCAATTCCACTTGCCATAATTTTGGCAACATATTTTTGCCCTTGAAAAAATCCCCAGGGTTCACATTTTTAGCACTTTCTGAAAAATGTCCTTTTAAACAATTGATCTGAACATCTGAACTACTAACCTGATCAATCAAAATTGCTGAGATTAAAACATTAAATTCCCAGTGAATGAAGGATTGGAAAGCAAATCCTTCCTTGCTTCTCCCAGTGTCAAGCACACAAGTAATCCTCAGTGTATTGCTGTTCCTTAGAGGAACAAATTGCAATATCAATGTGAGCAAGGACTATTAAGAGCACACTCAATCAAGAGCAGACTCAGAGTAGAGAATGCATGCTAACAACAGAGGCAATCAACAGAGTCAATCAAGGACAGAAGGTGCATGATAACAAGGTTAGTTTTGCCCTTTGTTTATCTTTACCTTTTTTTTTTTTTCCCCAATTAATCTCAGTTCCCACACACACCAACTGTTAAGTATTATCTGAAATATATTTACTACAGCAAATGTTGTTCTGGATCTTCTGGTCACCACTCTCCTCAGCCCCCAAGAAAAACAGAAAAAAAAAGTAATTCAGGAAGTCCACACTGATATTTTAATTATATTTGTGTGCTTTAAAGACCTAGAACTGAAATCTACTTTTCTCTCATCCTTGAAATTGCATTTTAAGTCACTATAGGGAACTTAATTCTAGATTTTGAAAACTTTGTCATAGTTCTTCTAATCCTTCATTTGTTTTCAAATTAAAAAATTTTGGAGAGCATGTGAAGGCTAAATGAAAGCAGAACACTTTCAATGAAATTAAATAAGATGTTATTTCTTGAGCAACATCCTCAGACAGGTAGTGTGATTTTGGGGTTTGTCCTGTGCAGGGGCAGGAGTTCGACTGGAGGATCCTTATGGGTTTCTTATAACTCAGGATAGTCTGTGATTCTGTGGTTGATTATGAGTAGCAAGTCAGCAAAGAAAGGACCCTTGTCCAGGAGTTCATACTAAGTGTATGAATAGCTCTTTAGCTTCGGTATACTTCTCAATGCTCATGGATCTTCCATACAAATAAACTGCATCAATTTACTATCAAATAAAAATCTGTGGAACACCTAGTGCTACTGAAAATGGCTATAATCCTCTTCATGACTTTTATTACTAGTGAAAAGTGAAACAGCAATTGGCTTATGGAGAAAACTAAGAATTTGAATATCACTATGTTAGTTTGGGTTTGTGTAAATTCTGCATCCACATTAGGGTCTGATCCAGTCCAGCCAGACAGCCTGGTGGGATTAACTCAAACAGAGGGCTTTTTTTTCTCCACAACTATGAGACTGCTATAAGTTTATTAAATGCCACTTCTATACTGCAGTAGAGAGATGATGAGCAGGACACATACATGCCACACATTCCTGTGCTAGCTCACTTACTAACATCACTTCTAATCCACCTCTTTCTACATCAGGACAGCAGAGGCCTCAAAGAGTAATTAAACACAGCAATTTCTGATCTGAACTTGCTTTGCAACCTAAACTCCTATAAGTATCAAGTCTAGTAGGAGTTACAATAGAATGAAAATGAAATAATGTGAATTATTTATACTTGGGATATTTAGGTACACATACAAAAATTTTACAGCATTTAGTAACTGGACACAGTTGCTTGCAAATATATAAGTAAGAAGAATCTCACTTCCCAAACTACAGAAGACTCATTGAATAAAATGTCCGTAAACTGCATGAATAGATGCAGCCTGTATAATAAGGAAAAACTGATCTTCTAGTTATGGGGGGTTTGAGGACTTCTATACATTTATGTATTATACTGATGTGGAATCTGTAGGTTTTATATTACATTATCATTTATCAGTGTTGTTTCTGTTTTTCCTCAGGATGCTTGCTAATTTTTTTCTGGTAAAGATAGTTTGACATGAGCAAAATTTCATGAGAATTTGCCAGCTTCTTCTCTATCAAAAAATGTCTTACCTTTATAAAAATGCCTTACCTCCATGGAAAAGCATCTCATGCAGGATAAAGTCAAACAGATGTCACACTAGAAACTGCATGTTTCCCTCTGCTGCCCCAGTGACTGCTCTTGTATGCAGCAGATGCACAGGTGTCAGGGAAAACTTGGTGAGCTGGACTTTCAGTGGCTCCATGCTCCACACATACTGCATCACCTGCAAGTCTTAATATCTTTGACTTGTGAGATGTGACCTCCAGTATGAGCTAAAGTAACAAAGAATGGTTTCTGTTTTGACAGAAACTCCAAGTTCTTGATGTTTTTTTTCCCCTTGTTTTTTCTTCCTTGCTTCAAGAACACATGATATATTCCACACATCTATTTAAGTGGAAAAGGAAATTTTTGAGGATATCTTTCTAAAGTAGAAAATTTCTGCAGTCAGCCCACTGTGACCCAGGACTGGTCCAGCCAGGCAGCATGGGAGATAGAGGGACAGGTATGATGGAGAGCCCAAAAGGAAGATTTTAATGTTCATACAGAGACTGCATGGTCTGAGGGGCTGCATCCAAAGACCCAGGCACGTGGCTAACCTGGTGTTACTTAGGGGTATCTGAGGGCAGGGTATTAAATTGTGGCCACAGGGTTTTGACCTTATAAGTCTAAGGTCCTGCCTATTCTGGGATGACCCTATTAGCATCCCCCAGCACCCCTCCCCCTAAGGCTTTAGATTTTTTCTGTCTGTCCAGGAAGCTGGTTCAAGGTCTGATCTTATCCCAGCTAATTTGGCTCCCACAAAAACTAAATATCCCCTGATCTGTGCTTGAATATCTAGGACTTAGGAACAGCATGGGAATTTATATAACATATCACAAGGCAAGAACTGAGATACTTGGAAGAAGATTCAGGAAGTGTTCAAAGATGTCCATATCCTACAATGAATCTAGGGACATAGTGAAGGACAAAGAGAAAAAACCAGAAAACTTGAAGTGTCATCATCTGAAGGCTTCCAGATTTTTTTCTCATTGCTCTCATATCTTAAAAATACTGCACCCTTCCCCTCCAATTTCTCCATTTGCTTACATATATGCATTTAAAATATAATAAGAAAATTTGTATTTGGTTAAGATTACAGAAAACATATCAGAGCTAACAGCTTTTATCAAATTCAGTCACTAGGGCAAGAAATTCCTACCAACCAGTTCAGGCATTTGAGAAAGAGGAAAATTTGGTCATTTTTTTTAGTTTTATGTCCCTTCAAAATTCTGTGTTTCTCAAATTGTGCTGTGACTTTAGGCCCCAATTCCTTTGGAAGTGGAAACTCTGTACCACTCAGGAAAAAAGCAGAATATTACAGAGTATTGTTTCAGCAACAGAAATTCTCATTAAAGAGTGATTCTTTCTGGAAGGAGCTTAGCTTAACGAGTTCTTACAATCTTTTCTTGTAAGAGTTTCCCATTTCATAATCACAGAATTTAAACTTAAACAGGTGTCCAAAAGTTTCTAGGTGCTTATGAAAATTGAACCAAATAATTTAGTGCTCGTATATTATTAAAGCTCATCATTTAGAACTATTTTAATTACACAGTTTTAATTCAAATAAACAAGATAATACTATATTTTGCAGATATTTGAAGATCTTTCAAGTCCCAAGAAATAAAGGATCAACAGAATTAGCAGGTCTTTTTGTGTCCTGAAGTACAAGCATATCAGGTTCAGTAATAAGAAAGCATTTGGTAGAGGGAAAATAAGTATTCAAGTTTGGTATCAAAATACATTATCATCCTGGCAGGTACAAATGGGAATTATTGAATGAAAGCAGAATAGCCCTTCCTTTATTAATTTCTGTAATTCATGTGTTAAGGGTATTCATGTTATTAAAAAAAAACCAACAGAACAGACAGAAATCATTTGCTGTGACAGTTGCATGAGATTTTGCAGGTCTGAAAGGATTTTTTGGATTAAAGTATGTGGAAAAAAACAGATAAAAAGAAAGTGTGGTTTTCATTTATACATGGGGAAAAAAAAGACAAAAAAAAAAGTTGCCTAGAATACACAGAAATAATACATGAACTGTCAAGAAAGTTTTTGAAAAATTGATTCCTCTAAAATGATAGAGAAATTATGCACTTTAAAGCAAGGAGATAAAGACTTTTGCTATGGTTTTAATAATGCAGGTCCATTCAAAATCTTCTCAGGTTCTTGGGCTGGGTCTGATCAAGGTTGGAAAATCATAGGCTAATGCGGTAAAATGCCAATACCCTTAATGGAACCAAATACGGGTTTATTTAACTGCATAACAAAGCAATGGGCCAAATGCATTTAAGATAAGGGAGTCTGGTTGGGCTTATGAAAGCATTGTAATAATGTGCATCTTTTGGGATTCCTATTTTCTCAATATGGGTCAAAAAAATAGGGCTGGTTCTAACACTAAAAACATATCAGCAATGAGACAGATTCTGGTCATAAGGTAAAATAATCCATATGCAATAACCCTTCAACATGAAATGTCCCATGGGATATAAAGACATATGTAAGCAATAACAATACATATATCTAAAATGTAAAGGTTAGAGTATGAACAGTAAGAGCAATCATGTTGATACTCTGCCTTTTCTGGAGGGCATACTCCTAACAAAAAAAAATCACCGGCCATGACAGAACCCTGAGATTTTTTGATCACGTGCAAGATTCACAACAACATGTGGAAAATTAAGAGACTTTTCTTTAGTCTGCAGCTGGCAAAAATTCTTGTAAGATGGGCACAAGTCATTTAATTTCAGTATTTGTGGATGTTAATGGATGATGATATAAGCTACTGTAATACACAGTATAATGTCACTGATTTTTAACCAGAAATACTTTAACTTGCCATCCATTTTGGGACACATTAGATTTCCTTCATGAAATCATAGGGTAATTCTGATCTTACTGCAAAATTGTGACGTTGAGATCTGGTACAATACGCATCCTAAAATTATTTTTTTGCAAGATATAATGATAAATAGTTATAAGAAAAACTTTAATACCTCAGTTCTGTTCCACTTTTTCTACTTTTTCAGGCTTCAAACCTACCATCTATTCTTTTTCTCTTTATTATTGCCTTAAACTACAAGTTAGTAATACTTTCTTCTTCTTTCAAAATCCACCTCATGGAGGATGAACCAATTATACCCCCTTATCATGTAACTTCTGTTAGAAATCAAGAGGCAAACACTTAGTACATAGGAAGAATTTGAAATCATACATGGAAAACAGGTAAAATTTTTGGCAAGCAGTAATACATAATTTAAATCCTGCTCAATTTATTTGAGGACTACTAGCAGAATCTCTTTGGTTCTTCCATCTGCAGGTTGCATTACCATGGTATTACTTTCTCTCATATTTCATATATTTATTTATTCAATATTTTCATATTAATACTCTTTTCTTTCTAGCTCCTTGGACCACATGAGTTTCATTAGAGGAATTTGGAGGAAATTTCCATACCATAATGTGCTTAGCATTCTGCTAAGCATGGGAGAAAAGCACAGAACACTACACCAAATCAACCAGTGGTTTTTATCCATTTCCATTTTCCCAGTCTGTCTACTGCTTTGGTTTGGTAGAGCACAATGAGCAGACCTAGCGGTCATCACTCTGGGAAAAATAATTTGAAAGAATTACCTTTAAATGTATCTGTCTTTTTTAGTCATTAATTCCCCATGCATTTTATTAACTGCATTTAGTAATATATAATTGTGCATGTATTTGGACCATGATCTTTTACACCAACCTCATTACTCATTTGACTTAAGTGAAATCTATCTTAGTTACACTTCTATTACAGTTTAATCTAATTTATCTTTAGCATGCTGGGCCCAGATGGTCTGGCTGGGTGCTACCTTGGAGATAATTGGCATGAGGTCTGAGTCTGGCAATAACAAAGAGGAACAGGCACAAATGTGTGACCTGAAAAGTAAAGAACTTTGATATGCAAAATAACAAATGCAGAAATCCAAACAGAATATGGGGATGCATAAAAGCTGGTGTCTAGGATGTTACAAAAACTTATATAAGATGGGTTGAGGGCAGAGTTTAAGGGAAAGAAACAAAAAATAAGTAGGAATATGTAAATTAATGTGATAAAACTTAACCAATAGTAACGAAGAAACCATAGAACTTTGTAGCATGATTAATAGAACTTCTCAGGGGGCATTGTGGATGAGTTTTGCTCACCCTAACTAAAGGGGATTCTTCTTTGCGGGGGCTGGGGCAAAGTCCCTTGCCAACCTCTTGCCCTGATGGACTCCAACATTTATCCTTCTCAAAAAATTGATTTTGAAAAAAATGTTAGCACACATTTTTTACTTGCTATCACATTTTCTCTTCTCATGCTAAATACAAGGTCACTATTAGGAAGTAGCTATTATATTTCAGCATATACTGACATTATTTACTTCAGTGAAAGGAAAATCCTCAGGGTCTGATTTTTCTTCCTTGTACTTTTTACAAAACTAAAATAGTCTTGATATGCGTAAGGGTAACTAAAAATAATAGCCAGCTTGAAGAGAGGGAGCTTTACTTTGCAGTGCTGATAAAACCAATTACAAACAGATCATTTTATTACAGACTCCTCTAAGCAGGGAATCCATACTGAGGAGCTCAGAAATTACTTGAATATCTATCCTGAAAACACTTGCACATTTATTATATATATGTTAGATATACACACACACACACATATATATATATATATGCTTGGTTTTGTTTACAAATAAATTCAGTGAATCTGATGTGATGAAATCAATATACTTTAAGCTAAAATAGGTTTCCAGATATGAGTGATTGTTTCTTTAATCCACTCATGATATCTATCCCTATTTTATCTACTCTTCTAAAAGGAAGACTGAAGAGTAAACTTTAATTACTTTAAATGTACTGTTTCTTAACAAATTCTTGTTTCTGAGACAGAGAGATGGTTTTACCACTACACATTACAGGTTATGCAATAAAATTGATATTATGCATTAAAAGATGATGCTCAAAGACTGCCTATTATATATTGATCTACATATTTAGTGCAAGAAAGGGTGAGAGGTACATTATATATTCCTCCATGTCCATTTTGATTGATAAAAGTACTAAAAATCTAGTAAAGAAAATCGATTGCATTCCTCACTGTACCTGGAACCAAAACTTATTTACTGTAAAACAGTAAGTAAGGGTAACTCTTATTGCATCCTTCACCTGTCTTCTCTGGGATATCATTTCTGCAAAAGCTTTGAAATCAGCCTGAGGGGTTTTTTCAGCTCTTTCATTGAGAGGTAAATTTTCAGGAACTGTGTATTTCCAGGAATCGTTCTTCAATAACATGCTTTTTTGTTTCCAATTTTTGCAGAGAAACCTTGTCCAAAGTTGGACAATATGCTTTATCAAAGCATATTAAATTTAACAACAAATCTACTTAAAAAGTTATAGCTCCTTTTTGTTTCCTTGGTACTCTCCTGAAAGCTAATGATCAAGGCACCTTTTTGTCGCCCTGAAAACTCAGTTTCTGAGCTTGCTAACATAGTTTTCTAAAGACTTTCCCAGGACAGTAACTGTAAACATAGATATGTGTACATTCTTTCTGTTACACGTCTTGTGATGAGCATCTCTCGTGGCCAGTGCAGTGAGAAAGTGCTATCCTGACCATCCAATCCCTGGCCGTGGTAGGAAGACTATAAATCCTGGGAGGAAAAATAAACTCTGCTCTTTCTTTACCACACCTCGACCTGTGTCCGTGTGATCTATTGATCTTCAGCGGTAACACCTTTTAAAAAGAGATTTTAAAATATTTTTTCAAGATATGAAATTATCTCAGATTAAACAAAAATATCAGATTTTAAATTGAGTATTTTGCATGAATAATAACTTTGAGAGCACACTAACTATTCATTATTTAACTTTTGTATTGCTATCAGCTGAAATAAGAAAAGCTATTTATTAGAAGTATATGTATCATGCTGGATCCAAGAGAAATAAGGCTGCTGGTGCTCCATGTGCCCAGATCTACCAGTATTGATACTGAAGACATGCTCCCATGAGACACACAAACAAAAGCCCACATATATCCTACATATACACATATTAGTGTGGTTGTCCACACAGATTGAAGAGAAACTTGGAGTACCCACAGGGACATAGCACCAGTGGCCTCATTCTTCTTTCAGCTGGGGCTAGGCAGGATGGAGGCCCACTTGTTACAATATTGTACATACACATACACATCTATATGTAAATCTGTATTTGTATCTACTATATATACAGGCAACCATGCCCTTAGTCTGAAAGATGACTGGACTGCTGATGACTTGTGATGATGAGATGACTTGTGGGCCTGGTTTTCCACCTAGTTTCTGGAGATGACGTCCCCCCTAGGACTTACCAGGGAAGTGCCTGGACAACGTGATTCTTTGAGAGACCTTCATTTGGGTTCCCTGTGTATCTTTGTGCTCTTCTGGGCTTCCTCAGATGGGCTGATGGCCCATGTGTGGTCTGCTCCTCTGTGAGTATGCAGATAACTCACATAGTATGCAGATAATTTATCACATAATCCTAAAGTACTGGACTGTGTCCAAATGAAAAGCTCACTGTAAATCTAAATTTTTGATGGTTTTGTCCCTCTTGTGCTAGCAGCTATAAACATTTCTTACATGTGCTGGTTTTGGCTGGGGAAGAGTTAATTTTCTTAGCAGTGGCTGGTATGGGGCTATGTTTTGGATTTGCGCTGAACACAGGGTTGGGAATAATGAGATGTTTTTGTTGTTGCTGAGCAGGGCTTGCTCAGAGCCAAGGCCTTTTCTGCTTTTTGTACTGCCATGCAGATGAGGAAGTTGGGGGTACATGAGAGGCTGGGAGGAGACACAGCCAGGACAGGTGATCCAAACTGACCAAAGGGTAATTCCTGATGATATAAAATCATGCTTAGTATATATATAAGGTAGAAGAAGGAGGAAGGGGGGGAACATTTGGAGTGATGGTGTTTGTCTTCCCTCTTGCATGATGGGACCCTGCTCTCCTGGAGATTGCTGAACAGCTGCTTGTCCATGGGAAGCAGTGAATGAATTCTTTGTTTTGATTTGCTTGGATGCGTGGCTTTTGCTTTCCTGTTAGACAGTTTTTATCTCAACTCATGAATTTTCTATTTTTACCCTTTGATTCTCTCCCTGATACTGCTGATGGGAGAGTGAGCAAACAGGTGCCTGGGGATTGGCTCATGGCTGGCATAAAAACATGACACATGTCCATAACATTCTACAGCTAGTACTATATGATTGATTTCAGTCCTTTGTTTAATTGTAACATGTCTTTTTTTACTTTTACCCCAGAATTTACCCAGTGTTTTTCATTTTCTTTTTCCAAAATTTTAGACTTCCTTCTGTTATTCCTTCTAACCATGTTTTATCATGACTTTCTGGGGAGGAGAGGGAAGCTGACCAACAGGGTGTTAGGTTGTAGTCTGATGGACAACAACCACTGGTTGTTGGGTTTTTTTGGGTGTTTTTTTTTTTTTTGGTTGTTTTTTTGTACTACTGCATTTTTATTTTAATTTTCCTAGTAAAGAACTGTTATTCTTATTCCCGTATCTTTGCCTGAGAGCCCCTTGATTTCAAGATTGTAACAATTCAGAGGGGAAGTTGGTTTACATTTTTCCATTTCAAGAAAGGTTTTTGCCTTCCTTAGAAGACACCTGTCTTCAAACCAGGACAATATCCAATCAGAGAAATCAGAGAGTGGTGTGGTGTATATATATTTATATATGGCAAATATCAATGAATCACTGTCTGTCTCAGATTTCTCATTCTTTAAATTTCTTTCCATTGAAAGCATATTTAAATTTTGAGAAATAAATACAGTATTCCTACTTGCATCTGTAGCAAATGACATTCAAAATACTTCTAGTTCCCATCTTTATGTCTAGTACAGTTGGATAATCTTTTATTTTGTGTTTAAATGTTATTTAAGAGCAAAATCATGTTCTCTAGGCCTACAGTTCTTCTTTCATAGAGAAGAATTTTCTTTTCTTCCTATTAAGGAAATCCTTTCTAGAACTTTTTCTAGAACAGCATGATTATTTCACACATTTTATAAATGATAAAAGCAAAGAGGTAGAGATACTCCATAGGGTTTATTTATTTAGACAGAATTTGTTTATATCTCCATTAGCTGTAGAATCTGTACATTGTATCTCAGCTTGAGTAGTTCTGTAGAAGATAAAAGCTAGTGCAGGCATCCACTTCATATGCATGTCAAAGGATTTCATTTTAGGGCAGCTCTAATGTGGTGTCAAGTTAGACTACTCTTAATAGTTAGAGTGCATTATGTGTCCCAATTTAGTCACTTTAAAGGAATACAGCATGTCCAAGTGGCAAAGCACAGCAAGGAGGAGCAGTTGCTAAACAGGATTTGAAAGCTCCTGACCTGAGTTAAAATGTTAAAATGTTAACATGTGGTTTACATGCTACATCATGCAGCATATAAACTGCAACTTTAAAAAAAGAATCACACTGTCAGGATTAGAATATATAAACTGGATGTTCCTTTACAAGTCGCCTTATTTAAATCATGAAGTAGCTAAAAAAGTACCTCCCAAGGGCCTATTTTTCAAAGCTAATTTTGGAAAATGTTCTGTTTTGAGGCACAGTTGCTTCTAGCTAAATGCTTGTTGACTGGAATACCTCAGCTATAACAGCACAGTTAAGATACAGCTTTATAGCTGGCTGGATTATATTTTGTAATTGCTCTACTTGCATTATTTGAATTCATGTATGTATAATGTGAAACCTAATGAGAAATCTAGTTCATTTGTGCTGTCCCTGATTTCTAACATAGCCTTCAAAAACCCAGGAGCAATTTTGTTCATCACATGTTGTCATGCTGCAAAATCAACTAAGTGTTGGGCTTGGTGTTTGTAAAAAATGTCTGCCCTCTCTTTACCGCTGTCATACTGCCTTGTTGTGACCCTCTATATTGCCTTGTTAGAATCAGAACTTTCCCTTTTTTTTATACGTGCTTTAGGACAAGTGGTATTTTTGGAATTAGAAGCATTTAAGGGTTGTCTTATTTCCGAAATATGGGGTGATTTTGTTTTCTTTAAAGACTTACACTCTATTTGAGTTCAGTCTACACACCTGTTCTCATTGCTTCTCTTGAATTAGATTCCCACAGACACAACCTTCCAGATGGTGGACACTTCTTGAGTATTTGAAGTAACACTGTTTGACACTTTTCTCTGGTCTTTGGAAATCATACTCGTGAAATAATCTGAAAACCTAACTTCTGCATAGTTTCTCATGATGTAGAATTAGGCACATTTGTAAATCTTTAAGGTTGTTTCCTAGATAATATGACCTATAGACCAATAACATGCAAATATGTATTTATATGCAAATAAAGATATAATTGTATTAATGCCAACTGCAGAAAGGGGAGCTTTCCTTTCAGGAATACTTATCATTTAGAAGTCTGGCTGATAGAAGTGTGCATACATTTCTGTACAGATAGTGCAAACTAGAGCAAGTGCAGTACTTACTAGTAGTTAAAGTATAGGTTTTCATTTAAAATCTCTGCTACATCAGTTGATTGAACAATTATGTTTTTCCATCTTGCTTTCTAAGAAAGCCTTCTTTCTCATCCTCTTTCCCACACCCCACATGGTCTTTTTCCCAGTTTCTGGAGTCCTCAGGCTCTAGCTCCCATAAACTTGCTGGCTTTTTGGGGTGCTTACCTGATACTTCACATCTTCTATTTCATTTCTCATTTCCATAATTTACATATGAGTCTTAAAGAAAACACTTCATATTTAAGTTTGCACCTGATTTATTTTGGATCTTCATTCAATTTGAAATACTGCATGCATTCTTTTTCTTTTATTTCCTTTTTAACAGACTGAGAGCAGTTACTCTTTCTCATACTTTACATGGTGTAGTTTGACATCTCTATCAGATAGTTTTGTGCGAGTAGGTACTATGAGCTTGGTGGAGCTCTGGGCCTATCAGTTCAGATCTAATTAGGACCCTGTCTGCAGTTTAGCTTAAAGAAAGTATCAAGGAAGAAAACATAAAGCATAAACATATACTTTTACCATAAGCACATGAACATGTTTGATGTCAAGGAAGGACATTGGTAGGACAAACAATAAGGCCTAAGATGTGTCAAAGAAGAAATTTCATTAGATGCTGGACCTCAGTAGCCATAATGGTTTTGAAGAACCAATAGTAAAGATTGCCTGGGGAAATGTTACTGTCTCCATCTCTGGAAGTCTTTACAAAAATATTAGAAAAGCACATCAGGAATGACACATCTATGAACAGTTGCTCTAGGCAAGAGAATGGACTTGAAATTTTCTTTAAGATCCCATCTAACTGTGAGAGCAAATAGATTTTTAACTCCTTCCTGCCCTGATCAAGCAAATTGTAATAGGGCAAAAAATGGGAATATTCTATTTGGAAGGGTTTTCAACATCACAGTGCATTCGACTTTATGCTGATGAACATCTAAGACTGAATCATGTGGGAAAGAGGCAGGAAAAGACAGGCACAAATGGACTTTTCATGGCATCTGCATTCTAGTCTGGCAAGTTTTGTCTACGTTTATAAATACGAATATTAGCACTTTTGTGGAACCTTGTATTTCCACCACATTTATGACAATAGGTCTATTAGTCTCAAACCAAGTCTCATCCTCATAGCAAAGAATACCAATAGAGTCTTGAGCTGCATTGGGAAGCACATTTCTAGCAGTTTCAGGGAGGTGGTTCACCTTCTCTGCTCAGTACTGGTGAGGCCACACACAGTATGCAGGGTCCAGTTCTGGGCTACTCAGAACAAGAGACATGGACCTACTGGAGCAAGTTCATCAAAGGGCCACAAAACTTATTACAGGACTGAAACATCTGCTGCATGAAGAAAGACTGAGAGAGCTGGGACTGTTTAGCCTAGACAAAAGCAGACTCAAGGGGACCTTATCTATCTGTATAAATGAGAGCTGGGAATGAGGAAGAAGGAGGTAGACTTTTCTCAGTGGTGCCCAGTGACAGTACAAGAGGCACAGATTTTTTAAAAAACCCATCAAAATATAAACATAGGAAATTCCATCTGAACATAACCTCCCCACTCTTTTTTGAGGGCAAACATAGGAAAAAGTTTCCCAGAGAGACTATGGAATCTCCATTCAAAGAGATATTTAAAAACCCCAATAGGTTTCCCCAAAACCTGGGCTAACCCAACAGTCCTGGGCAGTTCCAGCTGACCTGCTTTAAGCACTAGGTGATTTCCAGATATCCCCTCCATCCTAAAATTGGCGGCTATCTCCTGGACAGAGCTGCTGGTGCACATTTGCTGGAAAATATCTCAGAGGAGGACTGGGTCGGTGGCTTGATGTCCAGAGCAATGTTATCAAGCACTCAGTCCTTCAGTGCTGCAGTGCCTTCGGTCTCCTCTGTTTAGTGCTGCTTAGTAGAGACCAAAAGCAGCCGTTTAGGCAGCTCCAGGATACCCAAGGAAGAACACCTGCTTAGATGAAGCTGCAGCCATCCTTGCACCCACAAACACTCTCCACAGTTCATTGCATGGCTGAAAATATATTTGCCAGAACAGGTATAGAGAAAGTATTGTAAATAATGCAGCACTGACAGATATTTCCTTTATACTATGCCATTGACACTCTATAAGTAGCACCATAAACCAGCAAGATAGATAAAAGTAAAGAGGGAAGAGTTGTAGGGATTAGGCCTAAAAGTAACTAAAATCTGCAATTCCAGTACTTTCCATGAAAAATTACTAGTACAGCAAGAAAAAGAATTAATCTCCAGACACATGCAGATTAACATCCGAGATCTCTGTTCAATATTCTAAATGTTAATTTGAAATACAGTGTTCTGCAGGTTCTGTTATAAAAGGAAATGGTTTAATGAGGAATAACAAGGCTGAATTGATGAACTGTTTTGTTCTCACATGAACACAGGGAATTTTTAAGGGTAGTCATGCTGCAGGTGGCTTGTTTCAATGTAAAGCTAACTCTAGATAATAAGACCTCAAAGACCATGACTCTTTCCTCAAATAGTTCCCTTGAGGTGTCACTTATGATTGGAAGAGGTAAAAACTATGGCTATAAAAATGAATACAATGTAAGCATACTTGATTTCAACAGTACAGTATTTGAATCACTGTGTTTTCCCTTGGAGCTGACTGTCAAATCAGCTTTACTCCAGTGTTCAATTCAGTGGCTTCATGCAATTCAGGACTCCAGGCATTGTAAAAGTAAAGAATGTATTTTCACCCACAAGTCCTTGGCAGATTTAAGAGGAAAAAGATTTCTTAATGAAGATATGTCTATACTTGTCTGCATAGAAGTACAAGTTCACATTATATCCATCAAGCTAGAAGCATCTTGGCAAACCTGAATTAAAGCCACATAATTTTGTTGAATCGGAACAGAAATTACACAAAGTCAGGCATGCTTCCCTGAAATTTAAGATTCACCAAACCAATGGTCACGAATAACCATATATTTTGGTATGTAGAGATAGAAACCTTTGAACTGACTGGAACTATGTGGTGGACCTGCCTAAGATTTTCCCATTATAAGTCGTCCAAAGAAAAAGCTTTGAAGCTTAAATTCCAAGTCTATATGAAGTGAAGGGAAAATTTAAATTAGAGAGGAGTGGGTGGGGCGAGGAAGCCAACAAAACTAAAGACAATAGAAATAAATAAAACCTATAACCATCTCTCTTATACACTGAAGCAAGTGAGCATCTTTCAGGTTGGTTTTCTACCCACTCAGCAGCTGGTTTGGAGAAATACCTGCTGTGCTTTCCACTTCCCAGGAAGTTTCTGAGGCCATCACTCCCTGCTGCCACATTTTGGGGTTTATACTTTGTCCTGGTTTAGGAAAACTTGGGAGAAAATAATCAACCCAGGACATATATTTTCGTTTCCTGGACACACTAAACATGAGAGTTCACCTGACATGTTGTCTCTCATGCTCAGAGGAACATGGCCAGCATACACACGGTCACTGCGCACACAGCTTCCCCAAGAAAGATAACAGAGATCCCACTTCTTCCCTAATCCATGGCTTTGCCACCACACCACAAACTGTGAACTCCCAATGTCATGCCCACAGTCTCACTGATCCCATGTAAGATGCAAGGGTCTGGAGGAAGATAAACACAAAGAATGTGATTTTTCCTTCCTCTTTCAACTTTGAAATTTGGTCTTGGAGGTAGCTGGATAAACTACTAAATAAAAACAGTATTTATTCCAAATGGATGAACACATCTAATATTTAAATCTGGTATGCTACAGTGGAAAAAAAGGCTTTTCAATAGATCACAGTTGTATTAACAACCAATTAGGATGTGAATATAAGCATACTTTTATTAGTATAATTGACCTACTTCTGTTTGAAAACTCAGTTTAGACAACAGAACTTGTCCAAGGTCAAAACAGCATGCTAGCTTTTTTTTTTTGGGGGAAAACAGCTCAGGCCTCAACTTCTGTAGCATGGGAAATCTTTTACTTTATAAGCAGTGGTAGCAAATCATCTAAGAACAAAGCAGGCAGGAAATAAAAGAAGCAAAAATACTATTCTCATGAATGTATTTATTAGCTACCATCTTACAAAAAAGAAAGAAATCTTGTTTAACTAATCATTAGTTAAACAAGAAAACCACTGGAAAATACTGACTACTTAATCCTTGCTTATAAGGTTTTAACAAATATTATGTAAATTGATGTTGCTATGGAAGCAGCATAGTCAGAATTACAGAGTCACAGAATGGGTCAGATTGGAAGGAACTACATTGGGTCATCTGGTTCAGCCTGTCTGTTTTAGCAGTCATCCTAGAGCACATGAAATAAAATGGTGTCCAGATGGTTCTTTAAGGGAGACTCTGGAATTTCTCTGGACAATCTGTTCCAGTTCTCGGTCACTTGCACAGTAAAGAAGTTCTTTCTCATTTTAGGGGAAACTTTCAGTGCATCAGTTTCTGCCCATTGCCTCTTTCCCTGCTGCTCAGCACTGCCAAGAAAAGCTTGGATCTATCCTCTTGACACCCTTCCTTCAGATTTACAGACATTGATGAGGTGCCCTCTTGCTTGCCTATTCTTGAGGCTGAACAGATCCAGTGTTGGAGTCTGGAATACAGAGTGTGTGCCCTTGTTTCTGATACTTAGTTTTAAGATCCAGAAAAACACTGAATTTCATGTATGAAATTCTTGAGCATGTTTTCATGGTGATACATGAGAACAAATGTTAAAATTGGATAGAAAAAGCTAAAAGTGTAACTGTGTAGATTAGAAAATTTTGTTAAATCACTGGATGAAAAAGTTAGTTTAGAGAACAGGAGACAAGATGGGGGATTTAGAGTGTTGTCTCTTGTCCCTTCTTCTTTCTTCTTCATATTCTTCTCCTAGAGGTTTTTAGGTGATAGGAAGTGATTAGACAGAAAATGCTGCAATGCAGCACATAGGTGAAGGCTCATTGCGTCATTAAGAAAAATAATATATGTGTCTATTGTTAATTGGGTAAAAACAGGTATAAAGATAAAAGAACTGCGTATTTCGGGGCCATTTTGTGTATCAGACACGAAGTGAGCCACAAGGCCTTGTTATACCATCAGAAGAAAGGAATGTACCAGATTACAAAGATATAACCTTGTGCAACCAGCCTAGAAAGACCTGTCAAGTTTTGTGATGACCTTCTAATAAACATGAGAAACAAGATTCTAACGAGCTTGGGAGTTTTCTTCAAATCATAAGAACTGAGATAAGCAGGGCTTCCCACAAGGCAGGATCCCAAAAGAATTCAGTCCAAAGGAGGCTGAGGAAATCCAGGAGGAAAAAGAAAAATGCAGAAGAAATGAAGCAGAATCAGAGAAACAGAAATAGGATTGTTTAGAAAAAAAATTACACCCAGGTCTTTCAGCCTTTCCTCAAAAGAAAGGAAAGTCCCTTAAATCATTTTTGTTGGAATTGCTCCAGGAACTCCATGTCTCTTTGTACTGAGGAGCCCAGAAATGGACACAGCACTCCAAATGCACCTCACTAGGGCTGAGCAGAGGGGCAGGATCACCTCCCTTCACCTGGTGCAATGCTCTTCCTAATGCACCTCAGGATGATAGGTCTTCTTGGCCACAAGGATACTGATGGTTCATGGACAGTGTTGTGGTTTTAAAGCATTATCTAAAAAATTACTAGAAAACTTATTATTTCTTGCTGTGAGATATGGATTAGGAGAAGGGAAAAACAGGCTTAAAACTTAAAAGGAATAAAGAAAGTTTATTAACAAAACTACAAGAGTAAGAAACCAGAATAAAACCTTCAGAAACTCTTTTTTTTCACCACCCAACTATTCTCTCATTTAATTGACAACATAGAGACAAAACCTTGTAGTTAAAACAGTCCCAGCTTTGCTATAGTCTTTTCATCAGTCTTTGTAGAGAAAAAGAAGTTCTCTTTTGTCGGTTTATGGAGTTTTTCACAAGAAAACCATTTCCTCATAGCTTTCTATTTTTCTGATGCCAGCCTCCCAGAAAATTCTGCCATCAGTCTTTTCTTCTCATTTCACACCACTCTGAGGTGTGTTCATGGGCTATGGCTCAAGGGGTGTCATTTTAAGGATGAGATATTCAAAGGCAAAGTTCTCTTCATCTGTCTCTGTGATCATCTCTGGAAACAGCAGTTTTCTCTTTTTCTCTTAAAGGCTACAAATCTTCAACAGCTCTCACTTCTCTTTTTCTGTTTCAGCATCTCATAGGATCACAACTATTTTACCATTTGCTCAGCTTTATCAATGAATTACTTTTGCTCAGATCCACTCTTTGAAATACTCCATTCCTTTCAAAATATTCTTTCATGAATTAAAGTTTTTTCAGAATATTATTATTCAACTCCGTAGCTTTAACAAAAGAATATTTCAGCTTATTAAGGCATTTCTTTATTTTTTTTCCATCTGAGGCTTAATTCCTTTCTTCACTGGCTTTGATAGTTTATGTTTTCTCTTTACTTGTTGATCACTCTCTCTCTTCTCTCTCTGGAAAAAGGATTAATCTGCAAGTCTCATCTGGGTAGTGAAAGGGTTAAAGTCTTGCCCAGGCCTTGTGGATGGTCTCATGATCTCTGCCAGGGCAGCAGCTGGAGCTGTCTGTGATAGAAGATTTTCCATGGCTGCTTGGGGGAGTGTGGCCTCTATCTCAGCATGCCGCAGGTCAATGGCTTTCCCTCCCCTTACTTGTCAGTCTCTGGTGAAACTCAGCAGTGGCAGAAATTGCAGCCGAGCCAGGGACTGGCCTGGCCCCACAAGGGCTCAGCCCCTCTGGGAAGGGGCTCCTGACACTTCACAGTCTCCATCCCCCACTGGGAACTGCAAAGTCTGGCCAGCCCCGCTGGCCTTGTCCGGCCTGGGAGGAAGGAGGCTGAACCGGAGATATGTTACCTCTTACAGCTGGAAACCAAAGAGAGAGAGAGAAATTCCCGGGCTTAGGTTTTAAAGGGTGGTGTTCACAGGTTGATCTCACTTTTCAATGGTCAAAACTACTGTCAGTTCTCAGAAATGGCCAGTTATTGGCCAGGAGAAAAACTCCCATCAGCCTCCAGCAGCCTTAACTTCCTTAGAAGTTTCCTACTTTTTTCTTGAATTCGAATCTATCACAGACAGCTTGTTGTCCACTGGGGACCCAAGGTCCTTCACTGTAGTGCTGCTTACAGCACTCGGACCCAGTCTGTGCCGGTGCCTGGGATTATTCTTCCCCAGGTGCAGGACCCTGTACTCGCCTCTGTTGAATTTCAGAAAGTGCCTCTCCACCCATCTCTCCAGCCTGTCAAGGTCCCTCTGAAGGGCTTCACAGACTTCTGGAGTATCAGCCTCTTCTCCAGCATCGTGTCATCAGCAAACTTGCTGGGGAGACATCTGCCCCTTCAGGCAAGTCATTGATGAACAGGTTAAACAATACTGGGCCCAGTATTGACCTTAAGTGACACCTCTAGTGACAAGCCTCCAACTAGATCCTGTGCCACTGATCATGACCCCCTGGGATCTCTCACTCAGCCAGTTTTCAATCCCTTCCACTGTCCATTCTTCCAACCCAAACTTCTGCAGTTTGCCCAAGAAGATTTCTTGAGAGACAGTGTTGAAAGCCTTACTGAAGTCAAGGTAGACAATATCCATTGCTCTCCCTAGTCAGATTTATCTTAGAAATCCCAGCACATCCTTACAAAGACATGGAAAAGTGAACATCTCTGTTCTCTTTCACAGCCTTTCACATAAAGTTTCTATCAGGCATCTAAATCCAAATACTTGCTTTAGGAACTGAAATATCAGGAATGCTAAATTTCTTTCTGAATAAATCAAGAATTTACTGGTTCATTGCAAAAGGCAGGCATTTAACTTGGAAAATACAAGTGAAGTTGAAAATAAGATGCTTTATTAGGCACAAAATTAGAGTTTAAATTCAAAACCTGTTACTTTGAGGGACATTAGAATTTAAAGAATTTCCTTATGAAATTTTGAAATCAGAGAAGAAAGTGTAACAAGCACTCTGGAAGGGAGAGACAAAATTTGGAAGTGGAATGAATACAATGAAATGGATTAAGATGAAATGAAGTGCAGTGAAAAGGATAGAAATTTGCCAGTACATTACTGAAATCCACCAGTCAGGGAATGAAGTCAAACAAAGAGACAGGACAAGAAATTGATGAAATTAAATGCAGAAAAAAATCTGCACCAAAGTGAAAACAATAAAATAGTACCGGATGACATTAAGTGCAGGGAAATGGACCAAACCCTGCTGAATTGATCTTCATTGAAATCTTGAAATCAGAGAACAATGTGTAATAAACTCTCTGGAAAGGAGATATGATAAAATAAAATCCAGTTTTAAATAAAAGAAAATTAGGAAAGTGAATCCAGTGAAGTGGGTTGAGATGAAATGGGGTGCAGAGAAAAGGACCAAAACTTGCCAAAATTATACTCATAGAAATCTTGAAATCAGGGAACAAAGTCAAAAGAAGCAGAAAAAATTGATGCAATACGAAACAGAATAATACAAAACAGAAACAAAACCAAAATAAATTAAAAATTATGCTCTGAAAGTAAAATGGCATGGGATAACAGGAAGTGCAGGGAAATGGACTAAACCTTGCTGACTTGATTGATCCTCACTGAAATTGCAAGACTTCATTTCCTTCCACAAAATGAATAATTTCATTTTGTGGAAAGAAATGAAATCTTGAAATCAGAGAAGGAAGTATAACAAACACTCTGGAAAGGACATATAAATAAATGCAAGTAGAAAAAAAGAGGAAAATTTGGAAATTGAGTGAATCCTACAAAATTGATTGGGATGACATGAGGTGCAGTGAAAAGCACTGAAACTTGACAAAATTATAAGCATTGAAATCTCAGAATCAGGGGATGAAGTCAAAGAAAGATACAGGACATGAAATTGATGAAATGGAATGCAAAAATTAATTTTGTAATAAATGGAATTGATTTGTGCTAACTAAATTGGAACTGTTACTAAAGTTATTATTCTAAGCAATCAAAAGAATCAGTGTTACAAAGCAGATGTACCCCTTTACAGAAGTTAGATGTTAAAGTTGAGGTACAGGATGTAGTTTGGAAGATAAGTGATGCCCCAAGATGAAAACGGCCTTGAGATGGACAAAATTAGAATGACTTTAGGCATTGGGCCTAAAAATCAGTAAATAAAAGATGAATTAGTAGACTTACATAACACAACGCTTAGTACGCATGCGCAAACCTGTGAGGCTATCTGAAGGACAACGAGGAAGAGGAGAAGCCTTCGCCAAAAGACCACAAAAAGAAGACTGAAGACCCCCCTAACAACAAGTGAAGCATGTGCCATGAAGAATAGTGACGTAAAGTCAGAAAAATCGGAAATAGGAGGAAACTTACGGGAAATATTAATGAATATGTATAAGCATACAGTATATAAGTTTAGCTTGAAGTGCTTTGTTTTGTACATGAGGCAGGGTGGGAAGCCTCTCTTAAAAACGAGATTCACTTAATAAATTATAAAAAGAATTTAATATAAATAAAAAGACAATTAGGAGACAAAAGAAATAAAGCAAAGGGTTAAAACGGCCGGGTGCCCTGGGGGGTTGCCAGGAACACACCTGGTATCCCAGGAACTCTCCCTTTTATTCCCCCCTGCTATGAAGGTCCAATGAATATTCAAAGCGTCCCCTCCCCTGGTTCCGCCCTCTTAGTTCACGCTTTTGTACAATTTTTATTTTCTGCTGGTCAGCATTTATTTTGCTGGTCAGCATTATTCTGGAGTTTGGTTTCTTTTCTTCTGCAGATGGTCAGGGCAGATAACCATCCAGGCCCCTCATCCTTTTCCTGAGGGTAGCTGGTCTTCCTATCTTCCGATGATAACAGTTTGAGCTCTATTGTTCTCCTGATAACAGCTTGGGCCCCAGTGTCCTTGCCCTCTGGGGTTTTCTTGCCTTGTACCTAGGAAATTCTTTTAAACTTAAAACTTGTTAGCAAGAAAAAGGTACATACATAGCTAAAAAGTATTTAATATATAATATTCATCTGCGAAAACCAATATCATAATAAAAATTTATAACACCTCCATATCCCAGTCAGTTCTGTACATTAGGTGGGGTGATAAGCCCTCCCCATACCTCGGTCGATTTTGCTTATGCTTTAATCATACTTAATTACTGGCAAATTATATATATAAATTGTAACTTTTTACTAAATTGTATTCTTTTATACCAAACTACTATTCAATTTACTAAATTGTATTAATTTTTAATTAAACTGTTTAATTTCATTTATAACAATCTCAAGAAAGGTAATGGAATCTTGTGATTTCAATGACAATAAATTTTGCTAGGTTTGGTCCATTTCCCTGCACTTCATGTCATCCCATTATATTTTATTGTTTTCACATAGTTTCAGAAAACCACAATAAACCTTTGTCTCAGAAACCACTAGGCCCAGAGCTCCAAGGGCACTGCTACTACAAAAGGCATGTCAAGCGGAGCATGGCACAGCCCCAACATTGCTCCCTCCACATCTTGCTCCTTGTCACCACCCAAATTCTCGGCACCTCAGCTTCTGCAAAACCCTGATTTTACTGCTCTGCTTTGGGTTAGGCTTGAGAAAATCACAAGCTTGGAGCTCCAGAGACAGTGCATGTCAAGGGCACCATGACACTGCCCAAGCATTGCTACCTCCACATCTTGCTCCTTGGCCCCACCCATGTGTAGAGGGAGTAATTTAATTTTTATTTATGCCATTATTAACATACATGGAGGCATATATGAAGTGGAAAGTTACTCTAGGAGCTGTACACGTGATGGAGGGGATCCCAGTCCCTGGGAGGACTTTGTCTGATGGTACATCAGGGGAGAGACAGCTCCCATGGGAGCTGCAAGAGACTGCCCCTCGTAGGTGGGGTAAATCACTAGTTGCCCGGCAAATAATGTCCCATAAATCAAGCTGTAAATAAGACTGGAGAAGCTTTAGCACATAAAAGCAGTTGCCTGCGGCACATCCCTGAGGACGCTATTTTCTGGTTTTCTTGCAGGGAGCAAAGGTTCGCCAGGAGGGTAAGGTCTGCCTATCCCCTCATCTTTTTCTCCCTGTGGTGCTGCTTCTTCCTTGGTTGGCTGTCCTGTCCACTCCTGTCTTGTCCTGCTTCACCACTTCCCCAAGGCAGCTGGTTGCTGCGAAAACCTAGGACTCTTACGGAACAGACGCCGCCATGATTCCGGCGTTGCATGGCAACAGCCCGCAGCAGCCACTCTGCCTTGGCGAGCGTCGGAGGCAGGCTGCTCGCCACCGCTTGGAAAACGCACCCAGCTGGTCACAAGAGCCGTGTTGGCTGGTTGCTGCTCACAGCCCGCACGCTCCACCTGCTGTACCGACAAATACGGGGCGCCCTGAGGTTAAGCGGAGATGTCCTTGTCCTCTAGTTCTCTCTCCGTCTCTCCTTTTCCTTCTCTGCGCACAGTTCTATGCCCCTTCAGTACGAACACTAATCTTTCTTATCAAGACACTTTGTTCCACTTTATGTCATCCCATTCCGCTTCATTCTCCTCTCTTTGCACTTTTTTCTTTAGTAGCATTTAATACCAATTTTTGTTTTTAAATGACATTTAATTACATCAATGTCTTTTTCTGTCTCCTTGTTTCACTTTGTTCCCTGATTTGGGGATTTCAATGAGAATCGTTTCAGCAAGGTTTGGTCCATTTCACTGCAAGAAAGAACACCCCATTACCCAAAGACTGCTCCCTCTAAACCTTTCTTCTTGGCACAACCCACATCCTGGGCACCTCAGCAAAAGGCTGCTTTTACTGCTCCACTTAGGCTTGAAAAAACCACAAAGCCCTGAGCTCTAAGACATTGCAACTACAAATGGCATGCCAAGGGGAGCACAGCACTGTGTCATCATTACTCCTTCCACGCCTTGCTCCTTTGGAACCACCCATGTGCAGAGCACCTCAGCCACAGCAAAAGGCTATTTTTACTGCTTCACTGAGGATTAGGGTTATGCTTAGGGTTATGGCTGAGAAAACCAAAAAGCCCAGGGCTCCAGGCACCCTGACACTACAAAATGCATGCCAAGGGGAGCACACTGCCCCAACATTGCTTTCTTCATATCTTTCTGCTTGGCACCTCAGCAAATAGCAGGTTTTGCTGTTCTGCTTAGGGTAGGCATTGGAAAACCAGCAACCCTAGACCTCCAGGGACACTGAAACTACAAAAACTGTGCAGAAGAAGAGCACTTCATGACAGCTAATTACACGTGATTACAATCACTTCATTTCTTAATTTTCTTTTATTTCTTTCCATGGAATTTAATTTCATTGGAAGTGTACTCTGTCAGTTTATTTCACTTTGTTCTCTGATATCAAAATTTCACTTTCTTTTCATGAAAAGAAATTCTTCATCTCATGAAAGGAGATGAAGTCTTGCAATTTCAATGAGGAATAATTCACCAATGTTTGGTCCATTTCCCTGCACTTCATGTTATCCCATACCATTTTATTGTTTTCACTTCGGAACAGAATTTTGTCTTTTTTTAATTTTTAAGCATTTCACTTCGCCATTGTTTTTTCTTGCCTCTTTGTTTTGTTTTGTTTACGTGTTTCCAGAATTCAATTTGTATAATTTCAGCAAGATTTACTCCTTTTCACTGCTCCTCATTTCATCCCAGTCTTTTTGGGATTGAGACACTCCATTTCCCAAATTTAGGTTTTTTTCAACTTATTTGATTGTATTGATAGTATTTGATTTTTTTTGTATCTCCTTTCCAGTGTGTTTGTTACACTTTCTTCTCTGATTTCAAAATTTCATTTCCTTTCATGAAAGGAAATTCTTCATTTCACGAAGGGAAAAGAATCTTGCAATTTCTATGAGGATAAATTCAACAAGGTTTGGTCTATTTCCCTACACTTCATGTTACCTCATTCCATTTTATTATTTTCACTTTGTTTCAGATTTTCTTTTTGTTTTGTTTTGCCTTTCATTTCATCAATTTGTTCTACTGTCTCTTAATTTCATTTTTATTCTTTGGTTTCAAGATTTCTGTGCACATAGTCTTTGCAAGTTCCAGTGTTTTTCACTGCACCCCACGTCATTCCAATCCATTTAATTGTATTCATTCTTTTTCCAAATTTTCTTTTTTATCTTTCTAATTGCATTTTATGTGATCATATCTCCTTTTCAGAGTGTTACACTTGTCTGATTTCAAGATTTTTTTTCCTTTTATGGAATGTAGCTGTTCATTTCAAGAGCTAGAGAATTTAATTTTTTTCCAGATTTCCTGCTATTCTCTAGGAGTCAATTTAGTTGTCTTATATAATTATGAAACTTTAAAATCAAGCCTTACGTATAGGAAAATATATTAGCATGAGTTAGGTAAAGATGCATCTAAAATGTAACTGTACCTATTTTCTGTTCCATATACCTACATCATATTAGTTCTCTTAACAGTAGTGATTACTATTAGGCTTTGCCTGGAAAGTCTGAAATTATCTGCTGAAACAAGCCTTTGAAATTTATGTACAAATATTTTCTCTTCCACCAAGCAGTTTTATTTCTCACAAATCTCCCTTCATACCTTTTTGTGTTACACACACATCTGCTGCTGAGATGGAGCATATATTAAATCTGTCATTTCTCAAAGGAGGTGGTAAAACTGTGATTCACACATATAAGAGGCAAGCAGAGATGGAATTTTTTTTTAATGCAGCTTACAGAAGTTTGTTTGTCTGATGGCTCCCCAGATGGTTTTCATTATCTCCTTCATGAAACATTATTCCTCTTTTCCAAGATGAAACAGAAAGTGATAAAATTCTATCATTTCAGAAAAATAAATCCAGTGCAGAGACAACTACTTCCCTAGTGACCAAATGCCACTTGCCTTAAATGGGAGCTTTGTATCAGCATTTTATTGCACCTGCAACTTTATTCCATGCCTCTCAGGGTAATAGTTGAGCCCCTAGCTAAAGGGTTGTTATGACCTATGTGTTTTCAATCCTTCATGCCATCATCTTTGTTCATGCTGACAAAGGAAACATTTTGCAAGCTCAGGGTGCCCTTGACAAGCACTTACGTCCCTTTTAAGACAGTTTTTGTATTCTGCTTGTATAAAGAACTAAGAACATGGCCAGTTACATTAATTTAAAGTGTCTGTCATAATGGTCTCAAGTTGCTGTTTCATAATCTTTACTTTTAGAAGGATTTAGGTGAGAATTTAAATGCACTTCCAGAAATCAGTATATTCTACATTGCTAGAGTTCACTGTGAGGGTGAAACAAAACCCTCCAACCTCCCCTCAGCAGAAAGCTTGGGCAACTGTGCAAGAATATGAATCAAGCATTAGTAAAATGGAAATAGGGTCTGCATTTACCTGTCTTTTGTTCTGGTGATGCAAGATAGGATTAGATCATTTCACTAGACTAGGTTAAGTTGGGTTCTGGCTAGCGTTGCTCTTCTGTGGACAAAATCATACTTGGCAGGACTCAATGGAATGGAAAGTACATCTAAATGTGCTGTCTGAACCCGAAAGAGAAGAGTTGTGAGGTAAACATTATGGGATTGTTTATCACTAGCCAGTAACTCTGAGAAGAGAGGAGTATGTTCTTAACATAAAAATAATACCTTTTGCAGTTGCTTTATTATAATTATAAAATTATTTGTGTTGGAAGTGATCTTCAGAATTCATGTTGTCCAACACCATCACTCAGAGCAGAACTGGTTGCTGAGACTTTGAATATATCTAAATAAAGAACAGATGAAAAAATGAATATATGAGCTCTACTTTTCTGCAGGCTCTTTTATTCTCTGACCTCCATTCCTTTTGTCTATACTTGCACTCTCCTCCTCCCCCCTGGGTCTTTTTATGCCTTTTTGCTGCAATCATAAATCAAATATGACACCACTGATCCTTGTGTTCCTCTCACGGTCCCTTTCCCACATTACTTCCATCACCAAAATTTGTCTGTTTTGTCTTTTCTATTTTTCTAATATGCAAACATTGCTGAGTTTTTCTGCTTCTCATGACAGAATAGACATCATTTACCATATGCATCTGATTTGTAGGTACTTACTGTCTTGCAAGGTTTCCCATTTTTCTTGTACAGGCTATTATTCCCTGAGTCTTGTCGAAAAGTCTAGATATAGAAGAATATTGCAAATCCACCTGAGCAATTAGGGCTCAGTAAAACCTTCTGCAGTACAGACTGACACAGACAGAGAAACTGCACCTGTTACGGAGAGTGGGAGAACTGTTGAAAAAAGGAAAACTCATCCACTCATTACATCATCTCTTATTTCCAGGAAAGAGCCACTTCTAGCCCTCTTTGTCAGGTGAACAATCATTGTCTTTGATAAGTACCTGGGCTTATTTATCTTTGCTTGTTTGTCCTCTACCTCCACATACCTAATCTCCTTCGAAGTCCCATATATGCTGTTGCACGTTGTGAAAGACCTGTCCTTCCTTCCTGCCAAATCCACTAGCACCACATAAGCCTGTTGCCACTTTTGTTCTATACCCTATTGTGTAAATGAATGTAGTCTTTGTTTTGCAGGGAAAAAGCAATGAATACTCCCCAAATTTTCAATTTATGACTTCTTTATAATAGTTGAAGTTTCTGCAAAATAAAGACAAAATAAAGACCAGTAATTTTTTATCTTTTTTTTCCCCCTCTGTCCAAATACTGAAAAGGACATCCCAGATTTTCCCTCAACTTTGTCAAGTTGGTTTCTGCTGTAAGATAAAGGTAAGGTTGTCACCTCCAGTATTGATCAGCTGGAAGAAGCATAAAGAAAAGGGAAGACATAAAAACTAGGTTAAAGGAATCTCAGTTGTTCAGCAAGTCCATTCTAGGGCAACAGTTTCTGGCAGACTCCTGCATGAACTGCTGTTAGAGACCTTGAGTGACAGGAGCTCTGCAATCTCCCAGGGAATTAGTTCCTTGGTCTTCATTGTCCACTTTTCAGAGGATCCCACCTAGCCAATGCCTTACCTGCGTATCTTGGTGTGGCCAAAGTCCAAAGTTTCTTACGTTATCTACAACTTACAAAACTTATAAAAAGGAGGCTGATCTTCACCTCTTTGCAGCAATCTTTCTGTAGCTCTCCCCTCCTTCAGTCATCTCCTTTCTGTGCCAAAAAAGCCCTTACTGGACAATGATAGTTACTAAGTGATGCCAGGTATAAGTAAAAGATGAGTTTGCTCTTCTTGAGACACTATTCATATGCAAAATAACATCAACCCACCCTAAAACATTTTCTTCTCACTGTTTTTCTTTTCTTGAACACATACTTGCATGCATATTAATAAAATTTATGAATATATGAATATAAATATATATTTATATCTTATAATAGGTTTATTATAGTAATTTTCAAATATATTTATTAAACTAATCCTTGAAAAATGGTTTCACATTTGTCTCTTAATGAGAGGATTAAACTTGCATATTCTCCTTTACCATCATAAAAAAGGGGTCATTTACAGCTAAGTAGCATAATCAGATGTTGAAGTCAATATACTAATATTCAGTCAAGCTCAGTCTTTTTCCTCATTATTATTGACCTATTATGCTATTTAGGTTTATTTGCCTAAGGTGAACTAAAAGAATTAAAATATAAAGGGAAACTGAGTCAAGATGAGATTTATGTTACTTAGGGAAAGGACTGTCCCATGTAACTGTAGCATTAAAGAAGCTCTTTTCCACAAATCTTACAAGAAAAATAAAAATCTACTACCACAAGAATTCTGAATTACTCTTTGGAGAGCTGAAGATTTCTCATTGCTCATGAGGAACCTAAATCCCAGAAACTTAAAAAAATCGTTTGTAAATCCTGTGAAGTTGATTCTTTTGATTTCACAGAATAAGGCTTCTTTCTAAAAATACAAATCCATTTGGTTTCTGTATTTACTGTTGCTATCTTTTTTTCTCTGAACAGAAACAATATTCTAGAATGTACTGTGAGATTACAAATTGGACTACTTGAGGCACAAAGATCAGCATGTATCATATCTGGATTATGTGGCAATGTTTGTAGAGAAATTTGAGCTAAATACCTACTGATACCTACATCCACTGCATGACGCTTTCAGAAAGCTGTGCTTTAGCTAGTTTAACAAGGTAAATCTGTTTTTATACTTTTCTCTGGAGCCTGTATACCATGAGATTCCAAGTGCTTTCAAGATACTGAAAAGTCAACAAAAATTCAAACCATTTTGTAATCACTGGGACATGTTGAGAATATTACAGAGAAAAGCCGAAGAAGAAACAACCATAAATAAGGCCAAAATTTGTAAAGGAGGGAAATAGAGTTTAATGAATATAGGCATCACAGAAGCTAATGATGCATCCTAATTATGTCCTTCTCTAACAAAATTTTGCAACATGTCCAATTAGCATCAAGGAACCTGAACGTGTTATACTAGAAAATGACTAGTTATTAGTATAATGACAGGAGAGTAATTAAAAAATTAATAAAAAAAAGCAAAAACAGGAACAAATATCCTGTAGTTACAGTTCAAGCTTCATAGAATCACACAATCATAGAATGGCCTGGTTTGGAAGGTAGCTTAAACATTATCTAGTTCCAATCCCCCTGATGTTGGTAGGGACCCCTTTAATTAGAACAGGTTGCTTGCAGCTCTGTTCAACCAGGCCTTGAGACTTACTGGGAGTTGGATTTTCAGAGATATTCTACACACTTTGTGGGGTTTGTGGCAGGTAAAACATAACCCAAAACCAGCAACCCAATGCAATCTTTCTTTTGGCTTCCAAGTTCAGATTAACAGCTTTCCAAACCTTACAGATTTGGGTTAGTACTAAACTCAATCTTCATTAATATTTCTATGAGCAATTAATCCCCAACTAAAATTTTTCACTAAAATAATCAGTTTTATTAGTTGACATTGAGACAGATACCATAATTTGTTTCATTTTAGAGTATGCAGGAAAAAAAAAGGAAAAATAATTTTATCAAGAGATTTAACTATTCTGAACCTACTTTTCTTCATGGGACCACACCAGTAACAATTAGTTTAAACTCAGATAAGTAGGTTTTTCATCCTAGATTAGCCATCAACTACTTATTGAGGTTTAACTACACAGGCTGAGATTAGAGGCCTTCATGGTCTCAGACAGATTTGAGATTTACATGGGGCAATCTAAAACTTTCACTGATATTTTAACACAATGCTATTTTGTAGGCTCAGTGAATTGTCTTCCTACCATGTGCTCCCTTTCACCTTACTCCTGTCCACCACCTCTTTGGTGCTTGTCTGTCTTGCTCCTAGGAGAACTGCTGAAGGTATAATCTATTTAATTAATGGGAGACATTTGACTTCTTGCCAGTGCAGAGTACAGGGCCTACATATTCTGCAGGGACTACATATTCTGAGCTACACAGGAAGAGCCTATCTTACACAGAATAAATTAGACCACACTTTAGACAGAAGATGCAATCATGAGATGGTGCAGAAGTCAAGGCATCACATTCTTTAAAGTTATGCCTGCAAAGGACTGAAATTTCTTTGAACAGTCATCAGTTTTGACACATTCAGTGCAACCTCACAATTCCTGCTTTATCCGTAACTCTACAAGGAAAGGACAATGAAACAGGAAAAACATGTTTTAAAAAAAGTTTTAAATAAAATAAAGAATTCTTCAGTTCACTCCAAGCTTTTAAGATTTTATTGTTTTCCCTACTCTCTTTATGTCAACAAATGAACTGTCTCCTCTCCCTTAAATATCCATAGTCTCTTTTTGCTGTTGTGTTTGAAGTCAGTAGGAGAATCTTCAGATGGTACTAAAAACAAGATCAAGGACACACCTGTTTTCTTTATTCTCTATCATTTCTCCATTTGTCTCTTCTTCTTGAAAAGTATGCATTTTATAGAACCCCTCAGTGCTGCAAATGAGCACCGCTACACAAAAAATGCTGCAGACTGACAAGGCACAAACTTCTGTGTTTACTCTCATTTTTTTCAGTAGCCAGAACAGGAGAAGTCTCTGTCCTCCAGCAATCTCTGCATTCACCTCAGCTCTCATCCTTTTGCTGCTAAGGTGAAGAGTGTCCTAAAGGGTGAAAGACAGGATTGTTTAGGCAATTTTGGCAGACAACCTTTGAAGGAGAAACCATGCCTCTGTAGTTCCACATACCAGCCTGTAAATGGTAACACCTTAGTGTGATATACACACTAAATTATACTGCTGAGACATAACTTCTAATATGTTTAATTTTCCTTGCATTTAAAGACATAATAGTAATGCACAATGGGCAGGACAGGAAAATAGTGAGCTTGAAATGAGAGAAGGAACAAAAATGTGGGAAGATAAGAGAATAGGGTGGTGATATAAAAAGGTGCTGAAGAAAAAGAACTTGAATGAAAAGGGTGAGGGGGAATATAAAAGCAATGAAGAAAAAAAAATGGATTAAATAGGATATCCAGGCAACCACAATACTATCAAAATGAAAACAAAACAATTAACAAAAATCTAAGACTTATCCATATGTGAAAAAGCACCAAAGTTGGATTCAAGGAAAGTAACAGTCCACAAGATACTTGTAAACAGCACTGAAGATGGGCTGTGCTGCTTATTAAGAGCAGTAGTAAGCTGTTACCCAAGTTTCCATGGTTTTCGTATCTAAAAAAAAAAAAAAAAGGATATAAAACATCCCAGAAATATTTTCTTCTGAGATGCACACCCTGAATAACACAGAACCAAAAATATTAAAAAAGAAGTGACACTGGAAAATTAAGCTTTCCAGTTATCATGGGCAGGTGCCTACCTGAAGTAAGGCAAGAACCTCAGTTTCAGCAAATATCTTGTCTTCCCTAAGACAGACAAGAAAGTAGCAATTTCCATCAATTATTTCCCTGATATCTAAAGATTTCCTTAGAATTGTTAGCTAACAGTGACTTGTCAAAATAAGGTGTTAGAGAATGCTACAGAGTCTACAAAAGTCTACCCTGCAAGCAGGTGCTTGTTGATGTTTTTATCCTTGCTCTTTTCCTCAGATTCAAAGGATCTTTGCGTTTTTATTCTTGAAATGACCATAACCCACCTGTGGAAACAAGAGGTCTTCAGTGCTCACAGAAAGAGAACTTACAAGGGTAATCAGTTTAAAGCAAATAAAATTACAATCTTGAGCAGCGTTTTTGAATAAAAGCAGTAAAAAAGTCATATAAACCTTACATATAGCAGTGACAAGATTAACAAACTCACATTGTAGAAGACAAGAAATATATTGTGCTAAAGCTTCTTGCTTTAGCCAGAGATAATTCTTTCTGACAGAAGCAGTGAGAGACAGTCCAGGGTCCTGTGGTAAATGAAAAATGGGTGGCAAACTATAAATATAGATGTTTTTATTAATGCTGTTAAGGCCTACTGTGTAGTCTGTCCCTAGAATAATTGTCCTGTGAGCTTTCTGGAAATTAGGTATGCAAGTCTCTTTGGCTTGAATGGAAATTGTGCAGTGAAACCTTGTGCAACTCTGAAAAATATATGTATCCTTGCTGTACAGAACAGAACAATTTTATCAGACCTTCTCATTTGCTTTACATATTATTGAATAAATGCATTTCTACTAGCCTTCAGCATTTAAAGCCATTTGTTGATACAAAATAAAATTATTGTGTGCCTGAGATAATCATATAGCGCTCTTTCTGAGATCTTGGCAGCAAAGACAGTTCACCAACACTGCAAAACATACTCTAAGCCTTCATTAAAAACTGAACTTTTCTCCCGTGGATACTAAGCCCTTCTCAATTTTATTCTTGTATCCAAAATTCACTGTCTCTATCTTAGTACATAAATCTCCATTTTTGCACTAGTAGTTTTTAAGGGATTATTAGATTTCTTGTTGAAATACCCCATGAACCTAAAGCTAAATAAAAAAAGCAATTTAAAGACCAACCCAGAACTGTTTGTAAGCCAAGTATTTCAGTGCTCAGTTATCTCATAAATTAGGTGAGTCATGTAAATCTAATCAGAGAGGAAAGCTATGGACAAGGGCAGGTGTAAGGCTCTTGCTGCACAAATGCTGTGTAACACCTGCACACTGGACAGTCACATTTTAGACAGTGGAGTTTCCACATAGCTGACAAAGAGAACTAAGTGTCTCTCCTGGTCTCCAGCTAGCATAAAGACATTGCAATCAACATATCCTAAGCAGCATTATAGAAAATGAAACATGATAAAAATCACTTGAGAAAATATTTTCATATGCTTTTCTAGTTAGCACAGTCAAAAAAACACGTTGACAGGAGAGGTTAAATTTCTTTAAGAAATAATAATAATAATAATAATAATAATAATAAAAAATCCTACACTCTCATATTTTAAACTGCTGTCATCTTCTGTTAGAAAAATTATTCTCCTACTCTCTTCCACCAAAAATATTAGCAAAAAAAAATGGTGAAGAAATAATAAATGTTACATTCACTATTTATTTTTCCCTCAGTAAAAGAAAAAACTGAACAGATTTTAAATTAAGGAAAATTATTAACTCTTGTTCCTAAACTTTTTCTTAGTCTCTTATCCCACATGAATAAAAATATTCAGGGGAAAAAAAAAAGTGGATAAAAAAAGAACCATCATTTTCAGGACTTCATAATAAATATATGACCTCTTCATTTCATCATTATTTGTTTTCATAAAAAATTTTGGATTGCCTTTCAAGGTGGTCATCTGCTTCTTATAAATACAAAACTGTTGTTTTGAAACTGAGTTGCAGGCTGGTTTATTAATCCTAGGTTCTAAATTCTTAATAATCTACTGCTCATCTTCTTTTTAGTTCAATCAACTCTAAGACACAGGTGTTCAGTACTTTATAAAAAATGTGCTTAACAGAGCTCATATCTAAAAAAATACTAATGTCACTTAATATCATATTGACTTATATATAAACGTTAGCACATCTGGAACATAAATAAAAATAAACAGTGGATCCTAGTTTTTGAGAGTATTTTTTTAAAGAATATATCATTTATATAAGCTAACTTTGTCTTAAAATAAGAGTTTAGATGTTTAACAACTAATTAGGAACTGAACATCAGGAAAATAGCTTGTTTCTGCCTGAATAAAACTGTTTGAAAATTACTTTTGTATTAATGGACAACATTTCCAAATGTCAGGTTTTAACAAAAGACTTGAAGACATCTGCAAAGATATTTTCATTAAAAAGAAACTAAAAAGTTTGACATCTTTTCAACAGCACAAAGGAAGAAGGAAGTGCTTGATTTTTCCATCTGATTCACATAACTTGAATAAACAGGTTCAAGTTGTGAATTTCAGTTTTAAGGTGTTTTCAAATGTAGTTCAAAAACCTTGGAGCTGTGAAACCATGTGCTATGTAATTGACTAAGATTGATTTTGCCATGCACAGGACTTCAGTCTGTTGTTTCAGGTCATGCTCCCTATTATTTAATCTATTCTGATTAAAGGACAGGCGACAAACATATCAAAAACCCATGTACTTGCTGGGTCTTGTGATATCTGACTCTGTCTGTCTATCCATTTTTCTCTTAAAATACATCATTACACTCAGAGTTGAACATTTCCTAGCATTTCTCTTGGAATTCAGCATCTATATAGCAATGCATATCTATATATCAATATATGGATGTGCTCTCATCCCTGTTGATTTGGATATTTTGCTGTGCAATGTAAATTTCTCACAAAAGGAGCACATTTCCCCCCTTCTCTTCTAACAGAAGAACAAGAGTCAGAACCTTGAAACAGTTGCTGAAAAAGAGCTGAGTGGCTATTGCATGTGAGAGAGACAGCAAGACTTTGACACACACATGTAGTAAGTCTTTTAATGATTGGAAAAGCTGGCCACCTAGATTTTGAAACCGGGGCATAGAGATGCATCCTGGATGACAGGCCAAGCTGTGGTTCTGCTCATTCCTGTGCAGATCATGTTAAAAAATGATATAAAATTTCCTCTTCAAAAATTGTACTAATAGGTTGCCTAACTGTGCAGTTTTACAGTTAAGGACTTTTGAAATTATGCTTCAGTCGAGAAAAGTTCTAAAAATAGAGAGCAATAGCCAGAAGGTTTGGATAACTGTTGGTGGTGAATCACTGTATTTTAACTCAATAACCTGATCAACTTACCAACAACCATTTTTAAAAAGTGTTTCAGTATGGAAAATTCCTGTAATAATTTGGCTGGTTTCCACTGTTTTTTTGTTTTGGTTAGGTTTGTTTTTTGAGTTTTTTTTCATGTGACAGTCAGGATTCATCTAAAGCATGGCTGCAGCTGGCACTGAAGGTAAGATTTTAGCTCATGCAATAAGAGTAGCTATTCTGACTTAAATATCAGATCATTAAAAACCATGGTTTATTTTTTTTTCTTTCATCAGCAAGCATGATTTTCTTCAAAGTCATAAGGTTTATATTAAAACTATTTGTGGGGGTAATGAAAGGATGAGAAAATTGAAATGAGAGCAGTAATAAGTGGATGAAGAAGCGCAGTGGATATTTTTTTCCTGTGAAAGCAGCTGAGTTGATACATCCTGTAAATTTGTAGAGTTAAGTCTGTTTAAAGCAAGGTTTTACCCCATTGTTCCTATTAGCAGATCTGATTTGTATGGGGGACTATGCCAAAACCTTTAATATTTTACATTAATACCTTAAAGAGGCATTGTTGTGGATTTGCACTGTGCTGCTGGAAATACCAAAACATTGACATTTCAAACTAGAATAAGCACCTTAACCGTGTAAGTGCTGTAATACGCTATTTAGTGTTTTGTTATTTCTAGCCCGAGGGCAAACTCTAAAAGAAAGCCTAAAAAACAGACGCCTCAATTACCTTCCTTCAGGATTAAAGTAAATTGTTTGACCTGATTAAAAATAAAAATAAAGGTAGCTGTAAGTGGGTAGGAAGGACCTTTAAAGCACCACCTTTATACCATTCCATTGAGAAAACATCATTCTCCCAAGAGCAAATGAAAGAAAGGATGCACTTCAGGGAAGTATTTAATGTTCAGTAGGTGTCTAGCAAACGTAAAACCCAGACAGACTCTTGACCAAATGGCAGAAGGACAGAAGGGACCACTTATCCCACAGCTTCTGCTCTGGAAGAAACAATATTTTCTTTTCTACTTACTCTGGATTTGTTCTTGAAGAGGAGTAAATAGAGAAAGAAGGACAAAGACAGGTCAGTTTAAGCTCCCAAATGCAGCAGTAAGCAACAGCAACAGCAGGTTTAATTCTCTCCACTTATATGGCAATACATGGAATAATTGAACTGCAAGGAAAAGAAAACTACCTGGAAGGGATTAGTGACAACATAACTATTTTCTCCAGCTGGTCTCATCAGGAAAAAAGGTCTGGTTTAGGTACAAGAAGCAAAGAACCCACACCAGCACACATGCAAGTTCTGATCTCAGCTGTAAAAAGTGCCCATGTTGGACTTCATTAAGAAGTTCATTTGCTGCTGCAATTAACCCTGGAAAGAGACTAAGGAGTAGCTATGGATTATTTGCTGGAATGAGCATGTCCATATGCAGCCAACAGAAGATGACAAAATGTTGAGCATTGTCAGGAAAAATCTTGAGAACAAGGCAGAGGGCTGTCTTTTGCCTCTATAAAACCTGTGGCACTCGTGTTGCTGCTGAAGATGAATAGATCACACGGACACAGGTCAAGGTATGGTGAAAGGAAGAAGAATTTATTTTTCCTCCCGGGATTTATAGGCTTGTTACCATGGCCAGGGATTGGATGGTCAGGATAACACTTTCTCACTGCACTGGCCATGAGAGATGCCCATCACAAGACGTGTAACAGAAAGAATGTACACATATCTATGTTTACAGTTACTGTCCTGGGAAAGTCTTTAGAAAACCATGTCAGCAAGCTCAGAAACTGAGTTTTCAGGGCAACACTCATGGCTTGAATATTTAATGCAGTCCTGGGCTCCACATCACAAGACAGATGTAGCAGATTTAGAAACCAAGAAGGGCAGCAAACACAAGGGATGAAGTATCCCACATGTTTGAAGGGTTTGAACAATCTGGGATCTTAAACTTGGTGAGGAGAAAGTGTGTTGGCAGGTTTAATGAGGCTCACAAGATGATGAATATAGTGGATTGGGTGACTAGGACAGTTTTCCACTCCACCATGTATTATTAGGAGTACTTGTTAAAACATCACTTTAAAACTGATTAATAAGATACCTTTTTACACATAAACTGATGAACTTTAGGTGCTGCTGCCACAGGATTTTGTACAGGTAGAAGAATGAGTGGATGCAAAAGATTCTGAACAAACCCCTGAACAGATGTATGAGAAGATACTAAAGGGAATATGTACTGTCTGACGTGCTTAATACAATGGTTGTGGAAGCTGGGAAGGACAGGTGAATGGATCTGAAAAATGATCCAGACTGATATGTTTCCCCTTGCTCATGAACAGCTCTTTTTGCTATAGTCATGGTGGAATGCCTGGCTAGATGAATCACTGTAGTACTATCCAGTAGGGATTTTTGTGCTGTTTTAACAGATACAAAATAAATGAGGTTTTTTATTCAAGTCATAGCTTCAGGCATAAATTTGAAAATTTTACTGATTTCAAAAACCTAATAATCTTTCCTTTGTTAGTATTTTCCTCTTTTAGCTAATTCATATAGTGAAGGACACAGGGGTTTTTTTTGTTGTTGTTGTTTTTAACTACAGACATGTCCTTCAAAATAGAGGCAGGACTTAATCAGTCCATGACTACTCTATCTCATATATATACACTCATCTCCATAAGTACATTCATGAGCACAGACTTATTTAAAGAGTAACTTTGGAGGTGACAAGTTGGATACTGAAAAGCAGGAGAGTCTGTGAATTTTATGTCTTCCACAATGCCCTCTCTCTCTTTCAACTGGTGTTCAACACCCCAGTCTTTCTTGCGAAGTTGCCTCTGTGCAACTCCAGAATGATGGAGCTGGATCTCCCTCACAGGAACTACTTGTCCTGCAGGGCTCACCCGTGGCCTCTGCCTCTTCAGAAAACTTGAGTGTCAAAGACATAACACACAGAACAAGACAATTGTTGCAGTCCTTTCATATTGTGCCCTGCTTAAAGAGAAGCCTGACTTCCACAATGTCATAGTCTTTATTTCTAGAAACTATGGTCATTAACAGCTAAAATTAAAATACAATAGAACTACTGATAGGATATTAATAACATTTTGTTCTAATTATCTTTCCTGAAAGTTACAGCTTATGTGTTGTTTCAAAACTCTTCTGTGAGATAAAGGGAGGGATATCCATATTATCATTTTACATGCAAATACCCTACAATTAATTGTCTTGAGCTTGTATCATCTATCTAGATTGCAAAAGAGGTGATTGAATGAACTGGAACCTCAATGTACCAATTCTCTATACTCTTTTCTATCCCCTGGTGGATGTTGTTTATACTGGAAATGATGATAAAATAAGAAATTTTTTATGCTGAAGCAATACTCCTACTTGCTTTGTGGCTGCAGTCTGGCTATCTTTTGACTGTCTTCCCTCGTTAACATATGAACGACTGTTTTAATTTCTTTTGCCATGAGCATATCTGCCTGGAAATTTCCATCCAGCTTGATATAAAAACAAAGAGGACATTGTTCCCAGAAAATATGTTCTCTATACTGTTGAAAGTTTTCCCTTGTTTTATTAATTATATTAATATTAATTTCTATTAATATTAATTTCTATTAATAAATATTGGTATTAATGTGTCTATATACTCCATTTCCCACTTCTTTTTTAGCTTGATTGTATTCTGTGCAGGTTCTTACACTTACACTGCAGCCACGACTGTGGTGTCTGAACACCTCAAACAGCTAGGCACCCATCAAAGTGAGCTAGGGCGAGCTCCACTCCATTCCCTCTCCTCACATAAAAGGATATTATATTGGATCTGGGTGAACATATTCCACAGCTACTAATTATTTTTGAGCTCCTGCAAACAAAATTAAGATCAAGAAAGAAGCATTACATTAATCATTGAGTGTTGATATTTTTGGTTATTCTTAATCCTAGTTTCAATCAAGATCAGACATGAAAACAGAACTAAAATTATGCATCCTGAACCCAGGAGTAGCACCCCGCAAATGAGGAAGTGGTCAAAAAGTACTGCTGTTCAGATACTAATTGAAAATTCCCAATGATGTGGCAGTATTGGATCTTATTATATTGAATACTTATTTGCAAAGACTTGTCATAAATACTGATCATTATTATTCAATTCGGTGTGTGAGTAGGTAAATTGCTGCTATCATAAGAATGTCTCAGCTTTAGCTTTCTATCCACAGAAACACCACTGTGCACTCTTCTTTAGGTAGTATTTCTCCAATTAAATTTGGGGGCAATGGCCTGCAAGCACGTGCAGATTTGTGGCCATATAATGTAACTGTTTATAGGAGACTTTGCAGCTGTGAAATGTAATTGGGGGAATTCAGCAACACACATTGCTAGACAAACGTCAGCCAGCAGGTCGTCACTAGGTTTACTGCCAGCTGCTGGAGAAATGCTTTACTGCAGCATGCTTCCTGTGATGTTGAGAAAAGATACTGTCATTTATGATGTCTGAAGAGTTGTGTCTTCACTTGTAGCTTCAGTTGCCAGTGCTGCTGTACAAAGTTGCTGGAGCACATTATGGATTTTTCACTTGCCTGGAAGAGGAAAATCAATTTCCATCTAATAGAGCAGGAGGTCACTAAATACTTCTAGCTCCTCTGTGAAAGAGCAGACTTAAGAAGTTCTCCTATGAGACAGAAAAGTGTAGGGAACAGGATCCTGGAGTGCATTAGTACACAGATAAATAGAGAAGAAAATTAGACACTGAGAAAACAATCTGAGAAAAGAGAGTAAGCCACAATTTTTTTAAAGACTATCAGAACAATAACTCTGCACACAGAAGCTGGAACAACTCTATTTGAGTCAGACTTGCTACATAATTGTCTTATGATGGAGAACTTGAACTTGCATGCACATAGTAAATCTACCACAGGTGAGACTGTAGGTCATTCAGTAAAAGAGTGCTGCATCTCTGATTGAGGTATAATGTTCTGCAATTAAAAGAAAGTTTAAAATTACGTAGACAGCTCACTGCTGGAAGATATTTAGGAGACATAGGTATGAATAAACAAAGGAATAAAAGGAATCCAGATAATATCCTAAAAGTGAACTGAACGAAGTTGTTCTTCCTTTGTGTTATATAGTCATTTTCCTATTGGGGGAATGACCAAGATGGTGGGAGACAAAATACATGCATAAATCTATGAAGAAAAGCCAAATATACTTTTAAACTGTGATAAAATAATCAGTTTATATTTGTTTAAAAAGAGGTTTTGCTTTTTAGTATGAGAACATGGCTGAATATCCTGTCTTTGTTTGTAATTCATTATATGGAAAAGCACACACTTGAGATTTGGTGTTCAGACTGCTGTTCAAAGCCAGCAAGCTTTGCTGCTGATATGTGGGTGCATGTAGTATCCTTTATAATGCTGTAAACAGGGAGGTCAGGCTGAAGCAACCTGGTGAGCCTGATCACACAGGTTTTTCCCAGTGGGTGGTGATGACCTTGTACGTTCACTAGCTGAAAGAGGAGCCACCCAAACCCAAATAGACTCAATGAGGAAATATCAATACCTTAGGAAGAGTTCCTATAGGATTTGCACCATCTAGAATAAAAACACTACACTGGGAACTGCAGAAAGATACACACAGTAAGGAGAAGCCAAAGGACTTTTGTTTGAAGGTGTAGGACAAGCAGTTAGTGCAGTGAGGCAAGTAAGGCTAGACAGTTAAAAAGAAAAGGGACTGGGGAGGTGAAAAAAAAAAACCCTAAGAAGTCATCACTCTCATCTCTCATTTATTTTCCAGATATCCACAATGAAAAAAGTATGGTGTAGCATTCTGCCACTGCAGGATCATGTCTATGGAGGCTACAGTTACTGGTGACTGGCATGAGAATTCAATGAGACAGGTTTCTGCTTGGTTAAGCTCAGGAGACCATTTATTCATCACAGGAACAAACTCAGCTTAAATCCAGAGACAGAGAGTCCCAGACAGAGGCAGGGTGGTGGGTTTTGTGGGACAGAACCAGGGTGGAGTTTAAGGTCGGGGTCTTAATAGGGACAGACCAAGGGAGAAACCCCAGGGGCACAGAACCAATCCGAACACCCTGGACTGCCACCCCCACGAGGGTCTGGGGTGGAGTGACTCTTTCCAGGCTCACGGGGCTCATCCCCTGAGGCAGAGGGATGGAATTTACTCTTCCCCGGCTTTAAAGCCATGCCTCTCACTTTAACAATGCTTATTTGAAACTAAATCTTTGCCTCCCTGGGCAGAGGCACCTCACAGTATGGATCACTGTACTCCACAGAAAGGCATGTAAGAAAGAAAAATATACATAAACCTGAGGTACCTTCTGAATTCAAACATTCCTTTATTGTGAAAATTGCTCAGTTGACTTTAGGAAGGATATCACTTTCAGCGAATGATATCAGAGTAAAGTCTATAACAGATCATCGGTGAATACAACAGAGTTATAGTGCTGTCATTCCAGCTCAGGATCAATTGGAACATGTCACGGTTTTACTAGAAGGAGTTTACTCATTACCAGCACTTGCAGCAGTAGATTGTCATGGAAGCAAACACTTGCCAAAGTAGAGTCAATAAATCAAAGAGAGATATTCTTCAGGAAACAGGCTTGGTTTTTTGCTTTATGGGTAGAAATATCACACAGTAACAAAAGAACTATTAAAAAACAAGGGAAAAAGAAAAAAAAACCTCCCTTAATTTAATTGCATTTGCTCAGTACTTTAGAGAATTTATGACAGTGAGACATATATATCTACTAAGTGTCTATTCCATCTTGAATTATATTCTCTTGGGTCAAATTTTTGGAGTCTCACTGCAGAGGCAATGAAGCAAAGAATTGTTTCAAATTGGTTTTAAATTAGTCAAACTCACAGTTAAAAATCAGAGCATCATCACTTAGGTTAAATGTCAGTTGTTCACTTTCATGTATTTTTTTGAACTTACAATAATTGACCTTTTCAAGTGTAGCACCCAGCTGAAGCCTGGAGAACATGACAGTATGATGAGAGAAAGACAATTTTAGTTATGACAAAGTCATTATATAGAAGATGAGATATGAAGATGTTAATTAATCTCTTCCCACTATTTTCCACAGTAGGGCAATTACACCTTCGGACTGATCCTAGTTGTAATGGATGTCAAATTACTGCTGAATTAAAAATGGGCAAAACAGGTACAAAAATTACTTTAAAAGGAGTGAGAAAAATTTTGATCAAAACTACATAAGTGAGTGGAAAGATTATGATGGATTTCTGTGAGTTTTTTTATATTCTGTCTTTAGTGCAAAATTGGAAAGTTCTTCAGGTTTCAATAACTTGAATGAGATATCTACCCTTTTGCCTACTGAATTGCCTTTGAATGACCCTCTTTGGTCCTTTTTTTCTTCCAGTCACAGACTGTTCTTTGTTAAAACAGCACAAACTTCCTTTGAGAAGAAGAATGAAAATACATTGTTAGGAGCATCCCTGAATAACTATGCCAGACAAGGAAATTTCTTATATGCCCCTCCTTGTCCATGTCACTGCAATCTGACTTTTCCTGCTACTTTTCTGAATACAATTAGCATCTGGCAGCAGGCATATTTTCACCTCAGATTATGAGAAAATTCAGTTTTTGAAGTAAGCTCTGAATGTTTTGGACACAATAATAGCTTTTCTTGCTTGAGTGCACTGGAGCAAGTTGGAAAGTAAGCTGGGGGCTAGCTGTGAGTCAGGAAGTGCATGCATGGGCAAGGTTTGTGCCAAGAAGTAATTGCTTCCCTTAATATTTGGCAGATGAACAGTATCAGTGAGGTCAATGGGTCAATTCACAAACTTGCACACTTTGGTAATTTGGGGTCAGTCTCCTCAGTTGCTGGGCTGCAGAAACAGCTTTCACCTGCTTCAGTTAAACCAAGTTAAAATAACCTCGCTGGTTTTAGAGGAACAAAACACAAATGAAAGATGCTAGATTGTCACAGTGAATGAAGTATTGATCAGAAGTCTTGTTTCCAACAATCTGTTGTTGGCTTAGGACCATGCAAGTTATTCTGGGATGGTTCTTTTAATTCTAGCATGGACAACTCTCCCATTGGCTTCAACCCCATTTTGCTGACAATAGTATTGATTGAATATAAATTTGGTCTGCATCATTATCCCAGCTTTCCCCAGTGAGCTATGTTGTTGTTTTTTAACTGGCATTGAGTGTGTCAATCTTTTAGTCACATCTGCTACTTAAGAGGTCTTCTTAGATAATTCATAATTTGTTCCTGAATCTTCAATATTAATAAAATCCTTTGAACCAAATAATGATGTTAGCACTACAAATAAACAGAGTGATTTCATTATACTTTGCATACTTTATTTTGGCTTTCATTGTTATGAAAACCAAGCTGCTTGGTACATGTGGGAAACAAAACCAGTTTTATCTGGAAGACTATTTAATATTTTATGAAATTGAGTCTGTACTTAATGTGTGGACTCGAAACTAATCAATCCTTCTTGGGGGTGAGAGTACAGGCACCTTCAACAGAGAAAAATAGATTTAAGAAAAAACCTCCTAGTTGTAAACAAATCACACAGTTTGAAATCTCCTGTCTAATACAACATTTACAAATCAAGGTATATAATGCAGAACCATACAAAGCCCACTAAGGGTGATGGAAATCTTCCACTGATTTCAAATGAGTGCTGACTCAGTATTTTGAAGGCAATTAATAATTCCATGAGAATATACTGTCCACAGAAGTGGGTTTAATCCCTACCCATCACCAGAAACATGACCTTCATCAACACAGTCCTTCACCCCATGATGACAGTTATTCATATGGAGGATAGGAGAGACTTGGGCATGTAACCATTCTTGAACATGGCATGGGGCCCAGATAGTCTTCCAAAATTTTATCATATGCCTTTATTTAATTTCACCTTTAATAATGTCAGGAAAATTAATCCACGAACACCAGAGGTTTATGTCCAAAAAGGAGACAGAGGAGTCCTTTTTCTTTATTCAAAAAGAAATATTTATCTCCTTTATTTAAAGGGAGAGGCCATGGGGCATTCCCCTGGGGTCTCTCAAATTTTTGGAGGGCGCAGCCTCCTTTTTATCTTCATTCCTGGCCGCTTGTCCCTTCTCTCTTTCCCCATAGGCTGAGGTACTTGAGAGGTACAGGCTTCCTAGAACGCCTGATACCTGGGATACCTTCTCCCCCCACACCGCATGCATAATCCCTTCTTAATTCTTAGCTTTTGTGGAATTGATGGTGCTCTTTCAGTGTATCTTTGATCTTTTAGTGGAATCCATCCCATTGTTTCTGTTGTCTCTCACTGATAGCTGCATCTTATCAGCAGACCCACAACTTGTTTGTAAAGACAAACCCGTCATTCCTCTCAATAAGGAGATTGCAGGCAACTTTTGATTGCAGATATAGTGCCATGCTATAGGCTACCAGACAGCTTATAATACAAGAGTCTGTGTGTGGGAAGTCCTGAGGGGCCAGAACTACACGCTAGTGACACCTTCATTGGGTGGTCCCAAATTCTCTTAGATTCCAAAGTTGAACAGAAATAAATGCTATTGAGTTGGAAGCCTGAGGGGCAGAATGTGACGAAAAAGGAAAAACATTCGGCAGTTTTTCCAGATGAGCTTATTTTCATTGGAATAAATAAAAACACAACTTTTTTCTCTCTTTGCAACTGTCAGAACTTACTTTGGTCATGGCAGAAGTAACCTGGCACTTAAGAAATAACAAAGGATAAAGGAAAACAGCAAAACCTTTGTACACATAACAAAAAACAAGATGTATTTCCTATTTTCCAGATTAATGAAAAAGACAGGAAAAACATGGAAACAGCACAAAATAATCAAAACAACAAACATGTATATATGGGCTAGACTTCAGGATCAGGAAGGATAAAAATAAAAGCAAAACCCTTTTATCACCTGACTGGAACCCAGGGCAGGAGGCTGGGAACTTCTCTGTACTTCTGAAGGTTGAGCCACAAGTAAGTGTGAAAGAAATTTGATAAACCTAATGCTCCTAAAATGAGAAAGCAGAAAATTCTCCTTTTAAAAATGTCAATTCAGAAAGTAGAAGAAAGAATTAGATGACTATGATGAACCAGGAATTCTTCTGTTCATATATGCCTTGATCATCAGAAAAGATAGAGAAATAACTCATAAGAGGAAACATTTATGATTTGCTGATTCTATTACTGAATAGACATAGAGTTCAGGCAAATGAATTCCAGTGATAAAGATCAGGAACCCGACAGCGGTGAGTCCAGTTCAAAAGAAGAAAGTGATCAGAGGTTAACTGAGTAGGCACAGCTTATTTTTCTGTGCTATGACATGCTGTTCTATATTACAGATGTACAGAGATTAGTTTTTTCCCCTTCCCTAACTTCACTTTGACATAAAAGGATCATGTTTATGATACTCAGAAGAATTTAAATCAATAGGTATTTTTTAGACGGATGTTCAATTTAATTTCCAGTGTTTTCTTTTTAAAAGCAGTTGCATTTTCAAAGCTAAAAGTAGTTTTTAAAGTTCACTTTCAAAATGTCAGAATGGAACATGAAGTGTTGGAGGTTTCATATTTCTTTAAATTTCCTCAAATTTGGAATTTTCATATATAATTTTGCTCAATCCATACTTGCAGTTTTAATGCACAATATATTTCACTCACAATTTTTGAGAAGAGAAATAAAATAAAAAGCTAATAACTGCAATGAGGCTGGTGCAGGAAGGAAAATCATATCTGACGTGAGCACTCCATTTGGTCAGAAAGAAAATACAGAAGCGCTTGTAGTTACTGATGCTGAGAGATTGATGGATGTGAGGAAGTCTAGGGACAACTGTAGGAAATTTAGGATCCCAGTTACAAGAAAATATCCACTGGCCTGAAGACCAGCGGCTGTGTCTTAAAAACGAGATTCAATTAATAAATTATAAAAAGAATTAAATATAAATAAAAAGACAATTAGGAGACAAAAGAAATAAAGCAAAGGGTTAAAACGGCCGGGTGCCCTGGGGGGGTTGCCAGGAAAACACTTGGTATCCCAGGAATTCTCCCTTTTATCCCCCCCCTGCTATAAAGGTCCAATGAATATTCAAAGCGTCCCTTCCCCTGGTTCCACCTTCTTAGATCACTTATTTTCTGCTGATCAGCATTTATTTTGCTGGTCATCATTTGGTTTCTTTCCTTCTGCAGATGGTCAGGGCAGATAACCGTCCGGGCCCCTCATCCTTGTCTTGAGGGTAGCTGGGCTTCATATATTCCGCTGATAACAGTTTGGCTTCTATTATTCTCCTGATAACAGCCTGGGCCCCAGTGTCCTTGCCCTCTGGGGTTTCCTCGCCTTGTACCTAGGAAATTCTTTTTAAACTTAAAACTTGTTAGCAAGAAAAAGGTACATACATAGCTAAAAAATATTCATCTGCGAGAGCCAATATCATAATAAAAACTTATAACATGTGTGACACAAGTGATAATTTAAAGTAACATCACAATCATGCATGAAAGCAATTAAAATGTCAGTAGGTCAATTCATGCTGTATACTGAAATCCACAGACTAAAAAGTTAGATCATCGTTAATTTGCAGCTGCTGGCTTATAGAAATTCTACATAAAGTTGAACAGTAGAGCTTTATAGGTAATGGAATTGATTATAATACAGTACTTATCTCTTGCACAGAGCTGTTTGAACTTTAATGTTTGCAAAGGGCTTTCAAGCAGCAGCAAAGAAAGTAATATTTTTTTGTGTGGAGGTAAAGGTTTTCAGGATGTTTGGGAAATATGAAGTGATCATTTCCTCACTTGGTACAGTGAAGTTCATTTAAAGAAATAACAGGAGAGAGACTACTCCACACACAATTCAAAATATTTAAGGAAGGGTAGAAAATTGGTTTCACATACAGCATAGTGAAGTAAAAAGGCAGAATCAGATTGTCCATGGTATAGAAATTGACTTGTAAATATAAAAAAAAATAAAGAATTAAAAACCAAGAGTAAATAGGGTGGTAATTTTTAGTATTAATCTATTATTTAGTATTAATCAAATCTCAACTAATTGGCAGAACTTAGGAAGCATCTATGTAAGTTAGAGATGACTCATCTTCATCAGTTTTAATACTGAATATCTGATCCAGAAGACCAAAATATCAGAACTAAGATAATGTTCTTCCATCATACTTACTAAAAGGAAAGAAAAATACTTGAAGTCATTATATGTTATTTAAAATGGACCAGTAAGAAATAAACACTACATAGACAATAATTTTAGCATGACATCACTGAGAACATTAAGAAGGTACAAATCTGCCGTCCAAAATAAAATAACACCCCAAAAAAATTATGGATAGATAATATGCCTGTAATCCCTGACACAGAAAGAGTATCTACAGAGTACATACCATTTCTTTTTTTTCATTAAGAGAATGAAATTAATGTCAGGTCAACAATCAATTTAGTTTTTACGGAGAACAAAAATGAAGTTTCAATTAAAAATGTCTCATACTCATATTTTTTGTCAAAATTAAGAGAATAACAGCACCCCACATCTAATAAACTTTGCTTTCCTCTTACTCTTCCGGTCAGCCCTGTTATAAATTTGTATTGTGATATTGGCTTTCGCAGATGAATATCATATATTAAATACTTTTTAGCTATGTATGTACCTTTTTCTTGCTAACAAGTTTTAAGTTTAAAAGAATTTCCTAGGTACAAGGCAAGGAAACCCCAGAGGACAAGGATGCTGGGGCCCAAGCAGTTATCAGGAGAACAATAGAGCTCAAACTGTTATCAGTGGAAGATATGAAGCCCAGCTACCCTCAGGGGAAGGATGAGGGGCCCGGACTCTTATCGGCCAGTGACCATCTGCAGAAGAAAGGAAACCAAACTCCAAAATAATGCTGACCAGCTAGAATAATGCTGACCAGCAAAATAAATGCTGACCAGCAGAAAATAAAAATTGTACAAAAGCATGATCTAAGAAGGTGGAACCAGGGATGGGACACTTTGAATATGTATTAAACCTTCATAGCAGGGGGGGATAAAAGGAGTGGTCCTGTGTTCCTGGCAACCCCCCAGGGCACCCGGCCGTTTTAACCCTTTGCTTTATTTCTTTTGTCTCCTAATTGTCTTTTTATTTATACTAAATTCTTTTTATAATTTATTAAGTGAATCTCATTTTTAATAGCCCTTTCACCTTATATTCAACAGTGCTATAGATACATTTTATGTTACTGGCTTTTCACAAATATTAAGATGAATGTTATGTGTATAAGAATGAGAAATTTTGTTGTATTAATATAGTTTTCTTTATTTCTGTTATTGATGAAATTTAGAAATAGTAGTATAATACATATAGGTTAGGTTATGACATAGTATTAAAATAAAAACTGTCTTTGTTTGTATAACCCAAAGACTGTGGAAAAAAAAAAATAGCTAGAGACTCCTGCATTTGTAAACTATCTTATCCAGATGAAGACAGCAGTGACCAGAGCTCTGGGGGAGGAATTTATTGCATTCCTGGTATCAGGGAATGTAAATCTCAATGGCGCCAAGAAGATTGATCTATTGGGAAGGGGGCAAGAGAAAACTAAACAGAAGAACACCAAAGATCCTAAGAAGAATGTATGAATATGTATGAGAATTTATGGATATGTAGTAGAGTTCTGTTTTTAAGGGACAATCCTTTGTTAGTAAGGTGTGCTCTCTTAGCTGAATGCAGAGATACCTGGCCGTATCTGTATACTTTACTTTATTTTTCTCACCTAATTGTTTTTTTATTAAACTTTTAAATTCTATAAAAATTATGTGAACCTCGTTTTTCACAAACAGGCTTGATATTATAACTTCCTTGTGTCTAATCTTGTATGCTTTTTCCTCCTACCCTTCCAACATGTAGCAGTTTCCATTTAAAGCATTGCTGTGCCATATCTAGAAGTGTGAGTTACCACTCCAAGCCCAGCTTAAGCCAGCTTTCTTAACTGGAAGCAAAATGATTACATGTTATGGCACACTGCACAGGGAGCACTGCTAACACTGTTACAACAGACTAGCTCAAGCATTCATGTGTGGTCTGGCACCTTAAATTCATACCCAATCTCTTCTGAAGTAATGCAAAAACTGCATCCATCATGTGCATTTTCAGTGTAAGTTCTCAACAGTATTTTGAAAGCAAATAAGCAATAATACTCAAAATAGCAATAATAAAAATAATAAAAAAGCAATAACAAAAATAACACTCTTTTTTTCTTTTTTTTTTTTTTTCTTTTTTTTTTTTTAATGGCATGATGAACAGGAAAGATTGTAGAATATCAAACTAAAATGTGTAAATTTCCTTGTTAAGTGTAATAATCACCTCTATGACTTACCAGTAGAAAAACATGAATCATGAAATTACAAGCTTCTCCCTTTTGTTTGCTTACCCTATAATCATTACTTCCATATTTCCAGGCATATTTGCATATACACAGTTATATTTCTGTATTACAAATTCTGTATATCTGTGATGGCTCCTACTATAACTCTGAAAAAACTTTCTCTAAGAATTATTTTTCCTCAAAATAGTAATAATAACAATAACAGGAATAATAATAGTAATTTCTTCTATCATACACAGAATAGACTCTGTGGAAAATGAGGTTCACTCTCCTGGTAAAATTTAAAAGTTTATAAAGGACTATAGGAGACAAAGATAAAACAACGTTTAACAGCCAGGTGCTTGGAATTCAGCCAAGAGCACACCTCTTCAAAAGTTTCAGAGACACTTTTTATATGCTTTTTCTATTGCATATTCATAAACAGTTATATTCAAACTTTTCCTCAAAACTTATTTTTATGTTCCAAGAACTGTTTAACATGACTCCTCCTCAGGGCCACCTTCTTAATGGTCCATAAAACCATAATGGTTTTAATAGTCCATTCTTACTATGACTTCCAGCTTGGGTTTTGGACCATACTTTTTTCAGATGGTATGTGCTGATAGTTGGCATATCAGTAGCAGGGGTTTTCATCATATGTCCATTGGATGTTGTCTCAACTAAGCAGGCAGTTCACAAGCATATAGTTATCAGCTATTTCACTACTACGCCTAAGTTTAGTTAATAGAAATCAAAACTATAGCAAAATTACTTTAACATTATATATAATATCTATTTCAACATTTTGTGAAAAGCCAATATTATGTGATAAATGTGGCATTGGATAAAAATTCGTGAAAGAGAATAAAGAAATATATGTTATATTTACAATACTGTAAAGATACAAAATGTAGCATGATCCAGAGATTCCTTCCCAAGTCAGGCGGTAACGATCTACAGGGACGATTATCAGCACGAAATAAAGAGCAGGACACAGACAATCAAACCAGGCAGTGAGAGTAGCCCAGCCGAGATATCCATCTGTTCCGCACCCAAACTGGCCACTCCACCCCAGGAGATGCAATCAGAAGACACTCAGAACCATTTGCATGTGAAAGGACTCTGCCCCGTCGACTGTTGACTCAGCTCCACGGATCCGGGAAATCTATTCATCCACACATCTAGACTCTTTGTTGGACTGCGAAAACCATCCCGGGTTTTGCCTCAGGATACAAAAATCCTTATAAAAACCCCGGACCGCAGTCCCTTCTTCGTGGATTTGGGAAAATCTGTACCTCTGGGTACAGACCCCTGTCCACCTGGCGCTGCACTGATTTATTTATTGTGTTTTTTTTTCTCTCGTTGCTTATGATTGGAATTGTTTTATAATAAATTGCTTTTTATATTAACCTTATTTTGCCATTGCGTTTATAACACTTATAATATGCATTTATAACAACTCCATGGTTTTAAGGATTTGTTCATTTTTAACTCCTCTCAAATCCCTGAAAAAATAAATCTACAGACTAACATAACTGAAGTGGCAGTGAGAGAATTACGCCAGACTTCAAGAATGTCTTGATGGCCTATCAGCTATGTTGGGGGTTAGGTGTCCTTCCCTTTGTTCCTTCTCACCTATTGAATTTTTACCCATTAGCTGTGGGGAAACCTGACTGCTGGTACTTATTGGGTGCTTGAGAAATACAAAGAGTTTGGCTGGGCCCAAGAGAAGGGGAGCAGGTAAAAGGGAGGGCGGGGGATCTACAGGGTGGAGGCAGGGCTGGTTTCTTGCAGCTTCAGAGCAGGACACGCTTGGACCTGTTGTTGGTTGTGGAAAGGAATCTGCCATAATCCAGATGGAGCTGCTTCTTCTTTTTCTTTGTCTGTGGGCCCCCTCACCCCCTGTCCTGCTGGGACATCCTGCAGTACCAGCGACCACCACGGAGCTTCTGATATATCTCATCCACCAGCCCAGGATTTTCTCTGCTGAGCTTCTAATAGATCTCATCCACTGGCCTGAGATTTCTGCTCATTCCTGCTGTTCCAGCTGGCTGTTCTGCAGAGCCCTGCAATGGCACCCAGACTGACTACCTGCAGGGGGTTTGTGAAGCAAAGCTTTTCCTCCATCCTTTCCCGTCTCAGCTAAGAAGGGTCCCTGGTTCTGTTTTGTTATTAATGCTGTAGTTACTGTTGTTTGTTTGCCTTGTTATACATACTAGTAAAGAACTATTATTCTTATTCCCATATCTTTGCCTGAGAGCCTCTTGATTTCAAAACTATAATAATTCAGAGTGAGGGAGTTTACATTTTTCATTCCAAGGGAGGCTCCTGCCTTCTTTAGCAGATGCCTGTTTTCCAAACCAAGAAAAGTTTGTATCAGTTTTCCTCTTGAGTGCTGTAGAATGTGTAATCTGTTCTGATAGGAAGATGGATGTGTTGAGTTTGATCTGCTGACACAGTACTAATAACCCCATTAGACCCAAAGATCAATGATGTACTGTGCTTTGTGCATACCTGCCTTACTCATCATGTACCTGGTTATCAGGGGCAGAAAAAAAATGCAACCTTTTATGTAATCAGTCAGTAGCTTTGTTAATCTAATTGCCAGTGTTATAAATTTTTATTATGATATTGGCTCTCGCAGATGAATATTATATATTAAATACTTTTTAGCTATGTATGTACCTTTTTCTTGCTAACAAGTTTTAAGTTTAAAAAGAATTTCCTAGGTACAAGGTGAGGAAACCCCAGAGGGCAAGGACACTGGGGCCCAGGCTGTTATCAGGAGAACAGTAGAAGCCAAACTGTTATCATCGGAACATATGAAGCCCAGCTACCCTCAGGAAAAGGATGAGGGGCCCAGATGGTTATCTGCCCTGACCATCTGCAGAAGAAAAGAAACCAAATGATGACCAGCAAAATAAATGCTGATCAGCAGAAAATAAAAACGTGATCTAAGAGGGCGGAACCAGGGGAGGGGATGCTTTGAATATTCATTGGACCTTCATAGCAGGGGGGGATAAAAGGGAGAATTCCTGGGATACCAGGGGTGTTCCTGGCAACCCCCCAGGGCACCCGGCCGTTTTAACCCTTTGCTTTATTTCTTTTGTCTCCTAATTGTCTTTTTATTTATATTAAATTCTTTTTATAATTTATTAAGTGAATCTCGTTTTTAAGACCAGTAATAATAGACCCACTGGTACAAACACTCTACATTTTTAAATTATATTCCTTCATGTTTTTACTAGCTAGTACCTACAGAAATACCTATTTTAGTCTATTATTTCAAACATTCACTTTTGCTTTAAAGAGCTATTTTGTTCTATAAAAGTTCCTTCAAAACTTCACAGGACAGCAAATTATATGAACAATGAGATAAAAGTCAAGAACAAACAAAGTAATAGTGTGAAAAGCAAGGTTCACTGTTCTGGTAAATTTTAAGAGGTTTAATAAAAACAAAAAGACAATAGGAGACAAAGACAATAAAGCAAAGGGTTAAAACAGCTGTGTGCTGGGCACTCTGCCAAAAGCACACCTGGTGCTTTGAAAACACCCTTTATAATAACATTTCTACTGCATAGACTTTATGCATATTCAAACTTTTCCAGGAACTGTTTAGCATGGCCACTCCTTGGGTTTGCCTTTTTAGAGCATGCACATTTCTTGGCTTTGCGGTTTCAATTCCTTTCTTATCATCCTTTGATTTGGGCTTTGGCTCCTTTTTCCACAGGCGGTGAGTGTTGATAGCAGCTCAGGCCCCATCATCTGTTCACTGGCGGTTATCCTAACTAAGCAGACAGTTCAAACATACTATATCAACTATTACAGCAAAGTCATTTTAAGATTATGCATATAACATTCATCTTAATACTTGGGAAAACCCAAAATCACAATACACATTTATAACAATGGGAAGTTTTAATCTCAGATATTTATCTGGATCTCAAGCGAAGTTACCAGAAAGACAGTAAACCTAATGGACATGCTCCATTTTTAGTGGTATCAAAATTTCAAATGTTTTGAGATAAAATTTATTCCATTACAAACTATTTATACAAGGTCCAACAAACCACAGTAACTTCACAAATGTCTTGACATATATCTTAGGAGAGTGAGAGGAAGATGGTGAACCTCATATAAAAGGAATGAGTTGTAATGGGCAGCACATACAGTTAATCAGCTTTTGTTGTGGTTAGGAGGCATCACCAGCATCACTTTGTTACTTGGTAGATAAGCAGTCACCAAATATAGTTACACAAGATTAAGCTATTTGGGCCAAGAACACAAACTGCAAGCATTTATGTGTTTGTGAAATAAAATCTTATTCTAGCAAAAAGCATGGTGAAAGTTGTGGTTGATTCAATCAGAATAGCAATTCCATTTATAGATGGTAGCGCTGCAGAGAAACATTATTATCACTTGATTAAAAGATCATGAATACTTGGCATAAAATTATTTTCAACAAATCCTGAGTCCTGCCTAATGTCAATGCACTCAAAAGACATTGCATCTCAAAGGAAGATAGGCAATTTAGATTTAAAGGATTCAAGTGCTGGGTGATCTGTCATGCTGTCATACTTCAAAATCTGTTACAGTACTACACTAGTGTGAAAAATGTGCATGTTTTCATTTTAAGTTTTGTTCACTTTCATTTTATCCAAGTTTCAGCTTATCTGCTAAACCAAAGTGCTATCAAGAATGAGAAGCTTGTCCCCTCACATATATCTGTAAACTGAGATCAAATCCTCTCTAAACTGCTAGCTTGAGCTCTTTACATCTCAATGCATTTTTCAGGTCTCCCAGTCCTCCTTTCAGAAGTATATTAGTTTACAGTGGCAGCTGACCATTGGCAAGACTTTATAGTATTGCCTTTATTTATTTACAATGAGCTGTCAATTATTGCTTCTCAGTGATATTGTAGAAGCAAATGTGGGTATCATCTGGGGGAGCAGTTGAAGGGGTGCTGACACTACCCTTGAGTAATTTTTGACAAAATTGAAGAGCTCAGCAGGATTTTCAGGTGGTGTCTAAACTCTTGGTTTAATCAGATGCCAAGCCATATAGAAGCATGTTTGGCCTCAATGGCTTAGTCACAGCAGATGCCAGGTACAACACCTTGCCACTGGGTTTGCATGTTACTCTCTGCCTCACTGCTGGGTACACACAGGATGTTGCCATGGATTGCAGCTCTCAGAAAACACTGCGCATCTCAGAAATCATATACTGGGGTTTATTTCCTCCCCCTCCTCCCTGTAGGTGGGTGGGAGATGATTCTGAAGAATTTTTTTTTATTCAGAAGCCAAATCTTTCTATTCATTTTCTAAAAACAATAAATCCATGAAGGAGGGAAGCAACTGCATTAAAGAGAATACTGTGAGAAGGAATACAACTAGTTTCTTAGCTAATTTTAATAGTACCTTTATAAAAGAAATATTTCTACACTACTTGAGTGAAAAAGGAAAAGAAACTTTTTCAGCCTTTAATTAAATGAATATGCAGGCCTTGCACAAGATTTCATCTTATCTGTGCTTCCTTGTGCACCAAGATACATTATAGTTTTAATAAAGTTGCATCAATAGAATTTCATGATTTCCACATTTACATTACTTTTCAATTGAGCTAAATTATAGCTATATCCTTTAGCTTAACTTTGACCACCCACATTACCACTATTATATAAAGTCAAAGATTTAGTTAAGTAGAAAATGAGGAGGGTTAGATTTTTTTAATTGCTAAAAACCAAAATAATTTCTCTTTTTACCTAAAGATAATCAGAGAGAAATATATTGAATTCATATACAGGACACCTTACTGACAAATAGTCTAAAAAACTTTTGAATATATTTTTATATTTTTTTTCATGCCTTGCTTTATATCTTGTTCCCTTCCTAAACCTGATACAATCAAATTTGTTAATAGATAAATGCACGGGTATTTGCTCTCTTGAGTACTTTACTCAAACTAATATTGACCCATTACTCTTTTACCCTTAATTTTTTTTTACAGCTAAACAAGAAACAAAATTCCATCAAACCACTCAAACATAAGTTTACAATAACGCATGCTTATTTTCCCTTTAAAACCACTAGAAAACCTCATTAATGGGCAGCAGAATCAATCTCTATATTAGCCATTTTCATTTTGCATGAAGCAAACTTCTTGGACAAGCTTGGCTGTCTTGCTTAAATTTCTGCACAGCTATAGCATCCTAAGAGGGTCAGTAAGATAGTAATTAGCAGTTATGTAATCCTTTTCCATAAATTCCATGTCTTCCACATTTGCTAGCACCTCTGCTGAGGGTAGTCATAGATTAGTGTTAGATCAGCACAGGGGGAGCCTCTCTTAATCATGCAGGTGGCATGAAACTGTTGTCTCACTTTGCAGTTGTTCAGTGCCTGAGTTAAATGAAGCTGACTCAATTTACCACACTCTAAGATGTGGCCATGTATCTAAACCCCACTGCTCTCTCATGAATAGCTCCACTGAAGTCAGGTACTCTATATCTGTGGAGAAAGACATCAGCCGTTGTGGTGATTTCACACTGATTGACATTTGGGGAAGAAGTAAGAAACACCCACAGAAGTGATTTCTTTGAGAGAAGCTGCTGGGAGCTTCCTCTGTGCCTGGGAAAGGCCAGTAACTGGCTAATTCTGAGAACTGACAACATTGAGCATCATTTAGAAATTAGATCTGCCTTTGTGAGATCCACATTTTAAAAACACCAACTCTGGGAAATCTCTTTCTCTGCTTCCAGCCTCGAAAGGTAGCAGAGCTCTGGTGGGGCCGGCCCCACTCCCCCACGGCCTGTGTGGCCTGGGGGAGGCCAGACCAGGCCCCAGCACCTCCCAGGTGAGGGATGGAGGCTGCAGGACCCCAGCCCCAGGCTGGGCCAGGCCATGGCTGCTGACATCTCACCAACACTAAACCTCCCACTGCCCCCACCCCTCCCTGGCCCACACCGACAGCTCCAGGCCAAGGCCCCACTCCCAGCAGCTGCTGGACAGAGAGAGGTGCCCAGCGCAGCCTGAAATCCAACACTGTGACTGCCGTGGCCTGGCCAGGATATTAACCTCTTCACTACACAAATGAGACCTGCAGACCCTGATCCTCTCTGCACGGAGAGAAAAAGAGTGACGACACATAGAAAGACAACATGAGAACACCAAGGTCAGTAAAGAAATGAGAAAAGCCTCAGATGGAAGGAGAATGAGGAGATGCTGAATGGGGCTGAAATATTCTTTTGGTAGGGCCATGGAGATGGACAATGATATACTGAAATATCTCCTTTATTCATGACAGAGTATGGGGGGATGAAGTATTCAAACTGTAGATGTGAGCAGAGGCATCCACTGATGAAGCTAAGCGAATGTTGGAGCAGGTTTGATCCCATGAGAAGCTTGAATGGAGAGATGAGAGTGATGGAGACCCTTTGCACCCAGGGAGAGAAGAAGAAAACCTCTGTTCCCAGAGATGATCACAGAGACAGATGAAGAGAACACTGTTGCCTTTGAACAACTCCTCCTTAAAATAATACCCCATGAGTTCATGGCCCATGGATACACTTCTAGGAGGGCTGAGAAAATGGGGGAAAATGTCACAATGCAGAACTTTTCGCCCAGGCAGCTGCTATTTGTGGAAATGAAAAGCAACGAAAAAACTGTTTCTTGTGGAGAAGTTTCCATGGCATGGCAAGAGAAAACTCCTCTCCCTACAAGGACTAATGAAAGATTATTGTATAGTTGGTACTGCTTTAAGATCCCAGGTTTTGTCTCCGTGTGGTCAGCTGCAAAAGGAAAAAGTTGGGTAGGGGAGGAATGGAAGTTTTATTCTGATGCTTCTTATTCTTGTAGTCCTGTTAATAAAGTTTCTTTATAACTTTTAAGTTTTAAGCTTGTTTTGTCCTTCTCCTAATCCATATCTCACAGCAAGAAATGAGCAAGTGCCCTGGTGATTTTATCCAGCGCTAAACCCCATTATTTGGTGCATTGTCTGGGAAACTCAAATTGGTGAATCTAAAGCACTACAGCTGTGTCTCTGTAACTGCCTGGTTTTTTTCATTTCATTGTGCTCAATGGTTTGGCTTTTGAATCAAATAATTCCTTCTTGATTAATACAGCTTCATTTGAATGTTAGGTGGGCTTGGACCAGAAGGCAGGAATATGGTGGATGCAGGAAAGGCTATGGATGTTGTCTACCTGGACTTCAGCAAAGCAAACATTCTCTCTGACAGCATATACCTGGGAAAGCTGTCAGCCCATAGCTTGGACAAGAGTACTCTTTGCTGGGTTAAGAACTGGATGGATGGCCAGGCCCAGAGAGTGGTGGTGAACAATGCTGCATCCAGCTGGTGGCCAGTCACCAGTGGCATCCCTCAGGGTCCTGTTCAATATTTTTATTGATGATATGGATGAGGCTGTTGAGTCTTTTGTTAGTAAATTCACAGATGACACTAAACTGGGAGCGTGTGTCCATCTGTTGGAAGGTAGGAGAGCTCTGTAGAGAGAGTTGGAATGGTTGGGTGGAAGACCAAAGTCCAATGGGATGAAGTTTAATAAGTCCAAGTTCCGAGTCCTGCATTTTGGCCAGAATAACTCCCTGTAACGTTATAGGCTGAGGACAGTGTGGCTGGACAGTGCCCAAGCCAGAAGGGACTTGTGGGTACTGGTCAACAGCTGGCTGAACATGAGCCAGCAGTGTGTCCTGTTGGCCAAGAAGGCCAGCAGCATCCTGGCCTGGATCAGGAATAGTGTGGCCAGCAGGACCAGGGAGGTCATTCTTCCCCTGTACTTGGCACTGGTGAGGCCTCACCTTGAGTGCTGTGTCCAGTTCTGGGCACTCAGTTTAGGAAGGATATTAAGGTGCTTGAGTGCATCCAGAGAAGGGCAACAAGGCTGATGAGGGTCTTGGAACACAAGCCCTATGAGGAATGACTGAGGGAGCTGGGGTTGTTTATCCTGGAGAAAAGGAGGCTCAGGGGAGTACTTACCACTCTGTAACTACCTGAAAGGTGGTTGTAGTCAGGTGGGGGTTGGTCTCTTCTCCCAGGCAAAAACTAACAGAACAAGATGATGCACTCTTAAGTTGCACCAGGGGAAGTTCAATTTAGATGCTAGAAAGAAATTCTTCACTGAAAGAGTGATTGGGCACTGGAACTGTCTGCCCAGGGAGGTGTTGGAGTCACTGTCCCTGGAGGTGTTTAAAAAAAGACTGGACATATGTCCTGGGGTGACTTTATGATGCTTGTATTCTCAGTCACCTTGTTTATGTTACATATTAAGTTCTGCACCTTTAAGACTGGCTCTGAGAGTGAAGGGGAGGAAGAAGAAGCTGCATTTTGTGTTCAGAAACTCCTGCTCCTGGACTGTGTTTTCTACAGCATGAACAGACAGTGGGACAAAACTCTCCTTTGCTTTTAGTTAGTTTTTAGCTAGCTGAGGCAGAGAAGTTCCCTGGACTGTTTTTTTCCCCCCCTTTTTTCTTGGATCTGTTAAACCTACTCTGGACTGAAAACCCTGACAAACCCAGGGAGCTCACACCTGTGCCCCACCAGGGCCTGGGCCTTGGCACTTTCTAGCGACTGAGTGAGCCAAGCAACACCACATGAAAAGAACTTTATCTGGATTTGTCATCTCATTGAACAGCGAGAGGTTTTATTGTTTAATATTATTTAATTTCTGTTAAATAAACAGTTTTTTCCACTTTTCTCCAAGGAAATTTTTTCCCGAACCAGTTGGGGGAGGGGCCACTTGAATTTGTTTTCTGTAGGGACCCCATTTGGAGGTTTTCTCCCAAATATGCCCTAAACCAGGACAGCTTGGCACTCAGTGCCATGGTTTAGTTGATGAGGAAGTGTTAGATTGCACTTGATGATCTCAAAAATCTTTTCCAGCTTAGTTCATTCTATGATTCTGTGATCCTGTAAATACAAAGCATTCAGCCCTCCAGGTGATTCCAGATGAAACATTTCACAGAACCAAGATTTTTTGTATTTTCACTCAAAATTCTCCAAAACTTCCAGCAACATCTAGCTTAACCATTGCATGTAGGCAGATTTGGATTTTTCACGTGAAGGATATCACAGTGAAAACTCTAAAACCCAAAAAATATGAGTCTCTTTCCTTGCAGCAACTGCTGCAAATAGGAAGTGACTCATTTTCCTTCTTTGCTCTTGCAGTATGCCAAGAATGTTATTTTTTGCTACTTTTAATTCATGTAGTAAATCTCCTGTTTCCTGTTTTCTTCTGAGACAGCAGCACTTTTACTCATGGTAAATGACATTTGAGCAGTTCCTATTGTGATAATTTACAAGGCTTCGATAATCTCAAATAGGATTTAGCTGGTTGAGAAGCCTGTCTTTGGTCTGACACAAAGATATTTCTAAGCTGTTTTCTACAACTGTGTCCTTATACAAGTAGTCCAATTTCCTCTGAATCATGCATCCAGAGTTAAGTCTGTGTGAAAAATTCTTTGCTGGGTTGAAATAAAATTGTTATTAAGCATCTCAAAGAAGAAAAGCCAAAGAGGCAGTGCTGATGTTAGGTGTGTGACTAGGAAAGTCAGGGATTTTTCCCATCTTCTCCTACTATCTTTGTTACCTCCTGTTGCTATCATATGAAACATTAGAACAGGGGCAGATATTCCCATTAGGGAAGCCTGAGGAGAGCTGACAATGAAACTAGGGAAGCCAGCAGTGCAAATTCCAATGGTTCTTTAATGTGCTGGCCCACAAGGGGTAAAAAGCAACTACATAATCCCAGAGCATCTCAGGAAAAGAACTGTAACAATGGAATGGAGTTAATGGAATCACCATTAACTCTGCTCTCTGTTCCCACCAGTGGGTAGTCACATGCTATGAAACTGGCATAACCAAAGTTCAGTCAAATGCAAAGTAAATTAACGGAAACAACAGAGATATATATTTGCTTCCTAAACCCTTGGAGTGAAAGAAGATTTCAGTAACACCTGTGTCATGGTTTTAAACCAGTAACTAAAGAAATCACTTATTTCTTGTTGTGAGATATGGATTAAAACAAGAGCAAAACAGGCTTAAAACTTAAAAGGAATAAAGACAGTTTATTAACAAACTACAAGAATAAGAACACTAGAGTAAATTTCTAGAAAACCCCTCCTTTTACATTTTGACCATTTCTTTGTACACGTGACATAATAACATAGAGACAAATAACTTTAGAACTTTGGTGGTTAAAAAACAGTCTCAATTTTTGTTAGAGTCTTTTCATCAGTCTTTGTACAGAAACAGAAGTCTCTTTCTGCCAATCTATGGAGTTTTTCACGAGAAAACTATTTTTGTCATAGTTTTCCATTTTTCTAATGCCAGCTGCCTGAAAATCTGTCATTAGATCTGCTCCTCCCATCTCACATCTCTCTGAGGTGTGCATGAGTCAATAAAGTCTAGGGATTTTATTTTTAAGGATGAGTTATTCAAAGGCAGAAGTCCTCTTCATCTGTTTCTGTGAGCTCTCCTGGAAAATAGTTTTCTCTTTGCCCCCAAGGCTTCAAAATCTTCACTCTACTTAATCCCAGCAATTTACAGTATTCCAAGTACTTTCTCTTTTGCTCAAAACCTACACTTTGAATACTCTATTCCTCCCAATACTCTTATCATGAATTAAAGGAGTCTTTTATACGATTATTGTCCATTCCATAGCTTTAACAAAAAGATATTTCAGCTATTAAGCATCTTCTTATTCTCTTTCTCTCTTATTAAAACTTAACTCTTTTCTTCACTGTTGCATTGGTGGTTCTATGATGTCTTCTCTATGTTAATTGTCTTTCTCTCTCTCTGTCGTTCTGAGAGAAGGAGTAATCTGTATGTTTACTCAAAGTAGTAGAAGAATTAGAAGCTTAAAAAGCTACAAGAGTTCATAGTATCAGGTTTCAGTCCAGCAGCAACAATTAAAAACCAAGCTCGCTGACCAACGCTGCTTCTCCCGCCCCACCCTCCACCCCGCGGCCTTGTCGGCCTGGAGGGAGTCCCCAGAAACGCCGGGATTGGGCTGGAAAAT